>NC_041230.1:2249952-2262382 GCF_002837175.3 Physeter macrocephalus
CTCAGTGGCCATGGCTCACGGGCCCAACCGCTCTGCGGCATGTGGGATCTTCCCGGACCGGGGCACGAACCCATGTCCCCTGCATTGGCAGGCGGACTCTCAACCACTGCGCCACCAGGGAAGCCCTTTTGTCTTGTTCTTGATCTTAGAGGAAATGCTTTCAGCTTTCCACTGTTGACTATAATGTTAGCTGTGGGTTTGTTACATATGACCTTCATCATGTATGTTCCCTCTGTGCCTGCTTTCTGTAGTTTTTATCATAAATAGATGTTGAATTTTATTAAAAGGCTTTTTGGCATCTATTGAGATGAGCATATGGTTTTTATTCTTCAATTTGTTAATGTAGTGTATCACACTGATTTGCAGATACTGAAAAATCCTTGCACAACTGTGATAAATTCCACTTGATCATGGTGCATGAACCTTTTAATGTATTGTTGGAGTATTTCTGCATCTATGTTCATCAATGTTATTGGCTTGTAATTTTCTTTTTTTGTGATATATTTGTTTAGTTTTGGTATCAGGGTGATGCTGGCCTCACAGAACCAGTTTGGAAGTGTTCCTTCCTCTGCAGCTTTCTGGAATAGTTTCAGAAGGATAGGTGTTAACTCTTCACTAGACGTTTTGTAGAATTCAGCTATGAAGCCACTGGTCCTGGACTTTTGTTCTTTGGGAGTTTTAAAATTACTGATTCAATTTCATTACTGGTAATTGAACCATTCATAGTTTGTATTTCTTCCTGGTTCAGTCCTGGGAGATTGTACTTTTCTAAGAATTTGTACATTTCTTCTAGGTTGTCCATTTTATTGGCATACACTTGTTCATAGTAGTTTCTTATAATGTTTTGTATTATGGTGGTGTCTGTTGTAACTTCTTTTTCACTTCGGATTTTATTGATTTGGGACCTGTCCCTTTTTTTTTTTTTTTCATGTTTCTCAGAAAAGGTTTATCAATTTTGTTTATCTTTTCAAAGAACCAGCTTTTAGTTTTATTGATCTTTTCTGGTTTTTTTTTTTGTCTCTATTTTTTCAAATACATTTTTGATCTTCTTTTCTCTGTCTTCTTCTGGGATCAGTATTCTGCATAATTGGCATGCTTTATATTATCCCATAGGTATTGCATATTGCTTTCATTTATTTCTTTTGTTTTTCTGTCTGCTGTTCTGACTGGGTGATTTCCATTATTTTATCTTCCATATCACTAATTCATTCTGCATTATTCAGTTTGTGAGTCATTGCCTTCAGCTCAGCTTTTGCTTCAGCAAATGAGTTTTCTAATTTTACTTGGTTCCTCTTTATAGTTTCTAGTTCTATTTTACAGGAATCTGCATTTCTCTCGAGCTTTTCATAATCTTTCAATATTTTTATTACCTCCTTTTTGTACTTGGAGTCTATTAGACTGGAGAGTTCTGTTTCATTGTTTGTTCTTTCAGGGGAATTCTCATGATCTTTGATTTGGGAGTGGTTCCTTTGCTTCTTCATTTTACTTATATTTCTCTGACTCTATGATTTTAGGAGAATCAGTTATCTACTGTGGTCTTGGAGGGCTGTTCCTATGTGGGAGCATCCCTGTGTAGCCTGTATAAGTCTAATATTTTTGGTGCGAGGGCTGTTTTTTTTTAGTATGGATACTGTGCACATCTCTCCTCAGTGTGTGCTGTCCGTTATCCCCTTGATGGGGGTGTGACTGGTTTAGGGTGACTAGAGCCTACGATGGGTATTGATTAGGCACTCCTTTTTGCTCTGTGGTTGTCAGCCCTGTTGGGGCAGGGTCTGGTCCCCAGTTGTTGGAGTAGAATCGCACATCTGTTTCTGAGCTGCCATGCGAGGTAGGCAGGACTGGAGCACTCGCACTGGGAGAGGATCCTCTGAGTATTCCTCCGCAAGAGCTGTCCACTGGTGACTGCGTTGTGTGGTCGCCTGTCACCTGTCGTGTGGGCTCACAGAGTACAGTGTTGTCAGCACTGCTCTCAGCCCTGCCTCAACCTGTGGGAATGCAGGCAGTAGGCCCTGTTGGCCCTCAGATTCTTTGTTCATGAAGCTACCAGCACAGATCAGTAGATACAGATATACTGAAGTCAGTTACCAGGATCACAGCACAAGCTACGGAAGCTGCTGAGACCCTGGCCCCGCCTCTATGTGGGTATACCCACAAAGCCCACAGCTGCTGATGCCAGATGTGCCCCCGCCACGGGAGACCCCGTAACCCACTTGGGTGTCCCACAGATGCTGCGTTTACAAGACCTGTGGGGCAGCAGTGGCAGAGTAAGCCCACAGATGGCACAGCTGTGGGGAGAGGGCTCTGATGTCGGCCCCACGTCCATGGGTGGGCAGCCCACACTTGTGTGCTCCCAGAGCTCGTAGAGGCGGAGCCGTGCCTGCTGTGAGCGTGCCGAGAGTGGGGCTGCTCTGGTGGTGCCAAGAGTGGGGCTGCTGTGGTGGGCCACCCCTCCCGTCACGTGCCTGTTGATGATGGCACTTCTCACGCAGGTCCGGGCTCTGTCTGGGTACACCCCTGGCTGCAGCCTGTGCCACACTCCAGCTGCTTCAATGCAGCCATCCCGTCCTCTCCCAGGGTCTGTCCGCTGAAGCTCGAGTTTCAGCACATAGGTGACACAGGCCTTCTGTGCTCGTCCGTCTCTGTCCTGCCTGCCACAGGCTGCTTGTTGCCCTTTTTCTCCTCTGAGGCTCCCTTTCCATCGTGGCTGACCTCCCACCAGTGAGGGGGGTTCCCAGGTTGAGGGAACCTTTCCTGTTTCACAGCTCTCTCCCCAGAGTTCAGGTCATTTCCCGATTCCTTCTTTGTTTTTTCCTTTGATCCTACCCGGTTATGTAGTGATCTTTCTTGCAATTTCAGTTGTCTGACACCTTCTGCCAGCATTCAGTAGGTATTCTGTGAGAATTTTTCCTCATGTAAGATGTATTTGTGGGAGGAGGTGATCTCCACGTTTTTCTGTTCTGCCATCTTGATTCCTTCCCTTTCCTATTGTTTATTTAGTCTCTATTTATTTTTGTTCTGATCTTTATTTCTTTCCTTCTACTAACTTTCGTTTTTGTTTGTTCTTCTTTCTCTAGTTCCTTTAGGTGTAAGGTTAGGTTGGGTTGTTAATTTGAAATTTTTCTTGATCCCTGTATCGCTATAAACTTCCCTCTTAGAAGTGCTTTTGCCGTTTGGATCGTCATGCTTTCTTTTCCATTTGTCTCTAGGTATTTTTTATTTCCTCTTTGATTTTTCAGTGGTCCATTGGTTATTTAGTAGCATATTGCTTAGAGTCCACATCTTTGTGTTTTTGCAGTTTTTCTTTCTTGTAGTGGATTTCTAGTCTCAGTGCTGTAGTTGGAAAAGATGCTTGTTATGATTGCAGTCTTAAATTTACCAAGACTTGATTTATGGCCTGGCATGTGATCTATCCATGGTGAATGTCTATGTGCACTTGAAAAGAATGTGTATTCTGCTTTTGGATGGAATGCTCTCTCTATATTTATTTATTATTATTTTTTTATTTTATTTTTAATTTTTCTTTATTTATCTTCGTTGCACCAGTCTTAGTTGCAGCATGTGTGCTCCTTAGTTGAAGCATGCATGTGGGACCTAGTTACCTGACCAGGGATCGAACCTGAGTTCCCTGCATTGGAGGGTGGATTCTTAACCACTGCATTACCAGGGAAGTCCCTCTCTCTATATCAAGTCAGTTTAGTCCAATTAAGTCAGTTTAGTCTAATGTGTTATTAAGGCTTGTGTTTCCTTATTGATGTCTGGATGATCTGTCCATTGAGGTAAGTGGGGTGTTAAAGTTCTCTACTGTTATTTTGTTACAGTTGAGTCCTACTTTTATGTCTGTTAATATTTGCCTTATATATTTAGGTGGTCCTATGTTGGGTGCACATATATTTACAATTGTTATATCTTCTAGATTGATCCCTTGATCAATATGTAGTGTCCTTCTTTATCTCTTGTAACAGTCTTAATTTTTTTAAAAATTATTTTTGGCTGCATTGGGTCTTCACTGCTGCGTGTGGGCTTTCCCCAGCTGCGGTGAGCAGGGGCTACCCCTTGCTGCGGTGCACGGGCCTCTCATGGGGGGCCTCCCCTGTTGTGGAGCATGGGCTCCAGGCATGTGCACTTCAGTAGTTGTGGTACGTGGGTTCAGTAGTAGTGGCTTGTGGGCTCTAGAGCGCAGGCTTGGCAGATGCAGCACATGGGCTTAGTTGCTCTGCAGCATGTGGGACCCTCGAAGACCAGGGCTTGAAGGCATGTCCGCTGCATTGGCAGGCAGATTCCGAACCACTGCGCCACCAGGGATGTCCCAACAGTCTTAATTTTAAAGTCTTTTTTGTTTGATACAAGTATTGCTGCTGTGGCTTTCTTTTGATTTCCATTTGTATGGAATACCTTTTTCCATCCCCTCACTTTCAGTCTCTGTGTTTTTAGTTCTAAAGTGAGTTGCTTGTAGGCAGCATATATACATGTCTTGTTTTTATATCCATTCAGCCAGTTTATGTCTTTTAGTTGGAGTATTTAGTACTTCTATGTTGGAGGTAATTATTGATATGAATGTTCTAACTGCCATTTTGTTAACTGTTTTGGATTTGTTTTTGTAGGTCGTTTTTTTTCCCTTTTGTGATTTGCTAACTATCTTTAGTGTTGTGTTTGGACTACTTTTTCTTTTTTGTGTATATATCTATTATAGCATTTTGGTTTGCAATTGCCGTGAGGTTTTTATATAGCAGTCTATATATACATGATTAAGTTGCTGATCTCTTAATTTCAAATACATTTTATAAACCCTGCATTTGTACTCTCCTGCCCTCATGATTACTGTTTCTGATATCATATTTTACACCTAATTGTTTGTGTATCCCTTAATTACTGTGGATATAGATGATTTTACTACTTTAGTCTTGTTACCTCCCTGTTAACTTTGTGTGTGGATGATTTCCTACCTTTATTGTACGTTTGCCTTTATTGGTGTACAAACTATTTTGTAGTATTTTTAGTTTCTAGTTCTGGTAGATGCTGACATTTAAAACTCTACTGTTACTTGTTTTGCTTTTAAACCACTGATAACTTTCATCTTGCAAATTTCATTGTTATAACTGGCCTTCATTTTTCTTTATTCAATCATCAGTTCTGTATTTTTGATGATATTCTTAGTGTTCTTTGTTTTATATATATAATTGGGGGTTTGGAATGAATATTTCTTTAATATTTTATAGAATTTCTTTTTTGAGTGTTTGCCTTAACTTTTTTATTTATTTATTTATTTTGATGTGGACCATTTTTAAAGTCTTTTATTGAATTTGTTACGATATTGCTTCTGTTTCACGTTTTGGTTTTTTGGCCACAAGGCATGTGGGATCTTAGCTCCCCAACCAGGGATCAAACCCACACTCCCACATTGGAAGGCGAAGTCTTAGCCACTGGACTGCCAGGGACTGCCAGGGAAGTCCCTGACTTAACATTTGCTTCCCCGAAAGCTGTATAACCTCTAGAAATTTTTGAAAAGATAGTCTATTCCTTTTACTCTGTTTCATATTAGTTAGTACCTATTATGAACCCATACACCTTTGTTTTAATGGGCTATCTTTTTTAAAGGAGTTTTAGGTTCATGGAAGAATTAGGTGGAAGTTATAGAGATTTCCCATGTATTTTCCACCCCAGATATGTAGACCCTCCCTCATAATCAACACCCAACAGGAGAGTATGTTTGTTATCACTGAGGAACCTACATTGACATGAATTACCCCCTCAAAGTCCACATTTATATAAGAGTTCACTCTAGGTGTTATATATTTTGTAGGTTTGGGCAAATGTATACTGACATGTGTGTACCATAACAGTACCTTAAAAAGTAGTTTCATTATTTAAAAATCCGCTGTGCTCTACCTATCCATCTCTCCCTCCCTCCTAACTGCTGCAGTGACAGATCTTTTTACTGGCTTCATACATCTGCCTTCTGCACCATGTCGTCTAGTTGGAATCAAACAGTTTATATAGCGTTTTCAGATTGTCTTCTTTGACTTAGTTGTATCCATTTAATTTTCTCCATGACTTTTCATAGTTTGATAGCTCATTTCTTTTTAGTGGTGAATAATATTTCCATTGCCTGGCTGTACCACAGTTTATTACTCCATTCACCAACTGAAGGACATTTTGGTTCCTTCAACTTTAGATGATATGGATAATGCTGCTATAAATACTTATATGCAGGGAATTTATTTCTGCATGTTTGGTGGTTGTTTCTGTCGCATGTAATAGTTCCTCATTCCTTTTTGTTGCCTCATAATAGTCCACGAATACAACATTTTGTTTATCCATTTGTGAGTTGTTGGACATTTGGGTTGTTTCCACCTTTTGGCTATTGTGAACAATACTGCTAGAAACCTTTTTGAACATTTTTTGTGGACGTATATTTACATTTCCTTTTGCATAAAGCTAAAAGTGCAGTTGCTTGGTCATGTGGTAATTTTGTTTAATCTTCTGAGGAACTGCCAGTGTCTTCCAAAAGCAGCTGCTGCACCATTTGACATTTCCACCAGGAGTGAGTATATGAGGGTTCCTGTTTCTCTACATCCTCACCAACACTTGTTATCTTTCTCTTTGACTACAGCCGCTGTAGGGGTGTGGAGTTGTACCTCATCCTGGGTTTGACTTGCATTTTTCTATTGAAAAATTATGTTAAACATCTTCTTTGTGTGCGTATTGGCTATTTTTCTTTGTTCTTTGGAGAAATGTCTGTTCAGATCCTTTGCCCATCCTAAAATTGGGTTGTCTTTTTTGAGTGTAAATAAGTTCTTTATATCTTGTAAATGCAAGTGCCTTGTCAGATATTTATGATTGGTGAGTATTTTTTTATTGTTTTGTAGGTTTCCTTTTCACTTTTAGAGGGTAGAAGCTTAAAGGCTGCAGGAGATAATTGAGATTTAGTTTTTAAACTAGGTTCTTACAGCATCCACAGTAACAGTCCCAAAATGGATTTTCGTGACTGGGAGGCCTTTAGGTTAATTTTAAGTATTCCTCAGTCTTAACTTTCTGGGATTAAAGGTACTTAGGCCCACTTGGGGGTGCTTTTGTTTCTACCTGCAGCCTCTGAGAACTGTGTTTGCACAAATAATCATGTGGATCACAACACCCATGCTGCTCTCCTTAGACCACGACCCCTCCACCCATGGCTACTGTTTTCTGACTACATTCATCTTGTTTTTACATTTCCTGTTTACAAAAGTAATTGTCAATGTATAAGACATGTTTTGACCAGATAAGAAAGTTTCACTCCCAAAAACCTTGGTCTAGAAGACAGTGTTACCTCATTTGACAGGAAAACCACCTTCCATTAACTTAATCCTTTGGGAAGATGACAGTGTATTGTTGATCCTCTTCCTAATAATATCTGACTAATAAAGTGGAGCTAAGTCTACTTGTTTCTTTTTTGTCCATCCTGGCTTGTTACCAGGATTCATTTAGTAGGAAGAAGTCATGATGTGGATAGTGACAAACTGAAAATTCAAAAATTAGATGTAGTTGACTTGAAATTGTACAGCACGGCTTACTCATATGTCTAATTAGCTCTTCTGTAAAAAAAAGAAACCCCCCCTCCCCAAAAAAAATCCCCCGTTCATCATTAAATCATAAGGTATTTGTCTGTGTGTCAGTCACTTCAGGTAGCATAATGCCCTTCATGTTGTCACACATGGCAAGTTTTCATTCTTTTTAATGCCTGAATAGTATTATACTATATATATTTAGACATGTCACAGTTTCTTTATTCATTTATATTCATTGATGGACACTTAGGTTGTTTACTATTGTAAATAATACTGCAGTGAACAGGGGGATGCATATATCTTTTTGAGATAGTGTTTTCATTTTTATCATATAAATACCCAGAAATGGAATTGCTGGATATTATGTTAGTTCTGTTGATTTGAAGAACATCTGTACTGTTTTTCGTAGTGTCTGCACTAACTGAACACAAGGATTCCCTTTTCTCCACATCCTTGCCAACACTTGTCTTATATTTATATCCATATTAAAGCCATTCTAAGAATTGTGAGGTGGTATCTCATTGTGGTTTTAATTTTTATTCCCCTGATGATGATGTTGACCATCTGTATGATTTCTTTGGAAGAAAATCTATTCGGATCTTCTGCCCATTTTTTTTTTAATCAGAATTTTTGTTTTTTGCTGTTGAGCTGTGAAATCTTTATGTAATTTAGATTTTAAGTCCCTTAAATATGATTTGTAAATATTTTCTCCCAACCCATATGTTGCCTTTGCATTTTGTTGATAGATTCCATTCTTGTGCACAAACTTTTTAGATTGATGTAGACCTACTTGTTTATTTTTGTTTCTTTTGCTTTTACTTTTCATTTCAGATTCAAAAAATCATCGACAAGATATCAAGGAGCTTACTATGCTTTCTTCTAGGAGTTTTTTTTTTTCAGGTATTACATTCAAGTCTTTACTCTGTCTTGAGTTAATTTATGCATATGGTATAAGATAGTGGTCCAGTTTCATTCTTTTGTATGTGCCTTTCAGTTTTCTTAATACTAATTATTGATGACACTGTCCTTTCCCCCTTGTATATTTTTGGCTCCTTTGTTGTAAATTTATTGATTGCATATGTGTGGGTTTATTTCTGGGCTTTCTAGTCTCTTCCATTGACTTACATCTGTTTTAAGGCCAGTAGCGTACTCTTTTCGTTTCCATTCTTTGTAACATCATTTGAAATTAGGGAATGTGATGCCTTCACCTTTTTTATTCTTTCTGAAGATTGCTTTGGCTATTTGGTGTCTTGTTCCACACAACTTTTAGGATTATTCTATTTCATGTGCATGTTTTTGCATGCAGAGAAGTTTTCGGCTCATTTGTGTAACTACCAGGTAGTGCGATTGCTAATTCATATTTAAGATTGTAAGAAACCGCAAACTCTTCCAAACTAGCTGTACCATGTAGCATTCCCATCAGCAATGAATGAAAGTTTTTGCTGCTCTGCATCATTTCTAATTTTTGATATTTTCAGTGTTCTGTATTTTGGCCACTGTCATAGGTGTTTAGTGGTATCACATTTGTTTTAACACACATTTTCCTCAATTAAATCTGTCATTTTTAACTTTTTCTTATTAAGTTTTAGTCACAGGTTACCATTCAATTGATTTGCTCTAGTTTTCTATAAGGAAGTTTTGATTTCTGTTTTAATTTCAGGGTTTTTTTTTGCTGCAAATAATTGTTTTGCTGAAAGTTTTACTTGCATTTTAGGTTCATAGGATTTGCTGGCAAAATAACCACTCTTACACTCAGTTAAACAAGAATTCAGAGTTCATTGAATTAAAAGATTACAGTATACTAATTAAGAATAGTATAACTAACTAAGAAAGTATAGTAAAGACAGGTTTATTACATCACAGAAATGGGGAAGCACCTACATCCAGATCCAAGTAGCACTGGGAAGTCCCTTCAGCAGCAATCTGGAATCCCAGTTGGGAAGGCCCTGATGGTGCATCCACCCCATGGGTGAGACTTCTTTGCTACTGGAAGGATTCCTGCTTTTAGCATCAGGTCACAGGCTGACTGTCATCAGCCTACGTGCGAATTTGCAGCTCTGGTTATTGTTATAAATGCCTTGGTCTTAACTTATAAGTCTTGGAGTGTTCTCTGATCCCTGGGGGCTGGCCAGGCCCTCAGGGTGCAAGAAGGCCCCAGACTTACTCCCTATCTTATCTAATGATTTACAAGGTGTGCTGCCTGTCAGTAGCTCAGCAGTTTGGCATGTAGCCAGCTTTTAGGGTCATTGCCTGGTCAGAGAGGCCTAGTGCTGCCTCTGAAGCCTGAACAAGACTACTTTACTAGCTTCCCCAACATTAATTTATTCTAACAATTATTCTCCCTGCACATCTTGATATGCTGATATTTAAATATCTCATTTTATTTAAGGAAATGTAGGTAATTTTTTTATACTCCATGGTTTCCTCATTATTACTGCTTCTGACAATGTTTCTCAGAAATTTTCTTATGTTCCTTGAATTACATATTTCAATGAAGCCTCTTTTGTTCCCTGTCCTCTCTTTCAACTAAATTTCATCAAAAGTCATCTGGTCTTTGTTGATATACATCCTATTATCGTCCTTTTCTTCAGGCTGTTAATTGGCTGCTTATGTTGTCGACCACATCTCTGCACATAGAACTCAGCCATGGATCAGCACGGCACTGCCAGAATTGTTTCTATGGTTAAACCCTGCTGTGAACAACACTTGTCCATACAAGTCATTCCTTTCCCCTCTAGGTTGTTTAGTAATGCCCCTTAAGCCCTTAAGGTTACTATTTTCTGTTGCTGTTCCAGAAGTCAAAATTCATTACTTTTTGTTAAGTGCATATTAATTTCTATTGATAAGAGTAAGTATATCTTTAGTGATATACATACAGTAAGAGCACTTCTCATCTGATGTCTGTTTTATGTTTGGGATTGTAATGTTAAAAGATCCAGAGATATGATTTCAAATACTTTCAAGAATTCCAGTGAAAGAGATCTGTTACTTTTATATAACAAAGCTGTTTGCACTAAAAAACTTCATGCTAAAATTGATATTCTGTTTTAAAAATGTATAAGTAGTTTAAAAGTTATTCTTACCAAATATAATCACATCCACAAAGAGTTTAAACCTTGGCAAAAGCCTCCTGTCAGCTTTGTCTCCACCAGTCAACCTCTGTCACACCCCTGCCAAGTGACCATCATCCAGCAACCATGATCATCCTCCACTGCTGTACCCTTGAGAGGGTTTTATTGCATCCACATGTGTTCACACAGAGTGAATTCATTCATTCTCCAGGTTTTGCTTTTAGGTCCCGCAAAGAACGTTCTTGTACATATCTCCCAGAACAAATAATATATGCCTAGGAATGGAATTTCTGGGATATTCAGCTTGATCAAGTTTAGAGCAAATATTGGAATAGACGTAAACCTACAGTCTTGCCATAACAGCACTCTCTGTCTTCCTAATATCTTCCACATTTCCTTCATACCAACAATATAGCTTCCATAGAATGAGTCATGTTTATGCTTCTTGCTACGGCAGTTCTTCTTTTCCCAAGGTTAGGCTTTCATCTGCTGCAGTACAGTCCTCTTCCCATAGACTTGCAAGCACAAGCAGTGCTCCCACATTGCCCACTACTTCACTCTTGCTTTGTTAAATCCCAGTCCTGGCCTCCCCTCAGATTTTTGTGGATCTAAGTGAACTCTATTGGTACTTCTTAGTACTGTATTAATATTTAGCACTTGGGCTCCCCAGTTCCCATAAGACCCCACCCCTCCCCATACCCCACACACTGCATAAGGAAGGACCCCTACTTGCACACAGTACAGTTTGCTCAGATCAGCGACTCGGTCTGGTCACTGTGTACATCAACACGTGCTGGACGTGACTCCTATCATTATCTATCTGGGAATGGTAGGACAGTCACAGTATAAGTGACACAACTCACTGCCCGTATCTTCCTTGAAACATTTCTTTCTAAGATACTGGTTATTTCCTTCAGATTTTCTTAAAATCTGTACTGCCTGGATGGACAATGCTGCTTAATACATATGAACATGTCATGTTACTCTGCACACCCAGGTTCAAACTGTCTCTTGAATTTGCTTTCTGTGTGAGTTAGAGATAGATGCGTGTTTTTATATGAAATACTGTGATAATTTACCTCAAGAATAATTAAATAATTAATGCTGTTATAGGGGCTTGAAATATTGCATGGCAGATAGTAAGGACTGTAAAGTTACCTTCAGGTAACTGGATGTGTCATTTTTTGGTCATGGTTATTATGAAATTGACCTTGGCCTACATTATATTTTGGCTGTTGTCTTTTTCTAATTATTTTCCATACAGATGTTCTCTCTGACCTTAAGATAACAATTTTCAAAGCATACATTATATACCATATATATATATATTTTTTTGCCATATAAGTGTACAATTAAATGACACTCCACAGTTAGGTAGTTGAACTATGTAGAACCACAGGCATGACATCAATGATTGAAGATTTAAGACCGTTTTCCCTAATTCTTAAACTTTATACACACGTTTACCTGAATCTGATATTTCAAAATTCAGTGCTTATCAAGATATTACTTTTCCTATTGTGTGTTCCTTCTGAAATGAAAATTATTTTTGTTGGTACCTACTGGAGAATCTTGTAGAATTCCACAGACTTATTATTTTGTGTAAATGTGGTTATTTATTACCTTACCTGCTTGATTTATCATGGGTTATGAAAATGCTTTATCAGTTGTTATTGTGATATGCAGATTTTTTTTTTTTGCGGTATGTGGGCCTCTCACTGTTGTGGCCTCTCCCGTTGCGGAGCACAGGCTCTGGACGCGCAGGCTCAGCGGCCATGGCTCACGGGCCCAGCCGCTCCGCGGCATGTGGGATCT
>NC_041230.1:2262428-2298642 GCF_002837175.3 Physeter macrocephalus
CCGGACCGGGGCACGAACCCGTGTCCCCTGCATCGGCAGGCGGACTCTTAACCACCGCGCCACCAGGGCAGCCCGTGATATGCAGATTTTAAAAAATATTTTTTCCTTACATCATACTCACATGTGATTAACATTATTATAAAGGTTAAGGATTAGGGAAGACAGTCTCAAATCTCAATGATGATTTCATGCCTGGATTTTTATAAGCCAGTACATAGGCAGACGTTCTAACTATGGACTATCATTTAATTATCCAGATACATTGCAAAATATATATGTAGTATGTAGTGTATGGTTGAAATTCTATTATCTAAGATCAGAGAAAACAGTAATATGGGAAAATATATAAAAAGAAAATTAAATTGTATAGAACAATAGTGTCTGAATACCATGTTTCAGAAAACTTCATTGTATATGATTTTTATGTAATTATCTAAGTCAATATAAAATATTTTCCAACTCCATTTAATAGGAAGCCATTCTGCTAGACTTGCAATCAAGGAATTATCACCAAGAGAAGACACTGATAAAGGAGCATTATGCCATGTAGCGGTATTAGAAAGAAATGAAAGTCATGGCATCAGGATTTTGACCTCAAGGAAGTCTGTGCAGATGTGCAGGAGTGTGAGAGTGAGTGGGGATGTGATGCAAGAGATTATGAAGAAGTACTTTTGACCCATAACAAAAATCTCACTCATGGAGAAGATCAAGGTAATAAATCCTTAATTTTCCTCAGAGTGTTTCTGTAAGAAGTAATGCATGTGAATATTTCACACACGACAAGCCATTCATAAGAAGTTTGTTAACAACGAAAGATAACGTCAGCATTGCTGGAAACAGAGATCTCAAGTGTTTGGAAGGTAGACCTGGAGTGAGGCTGCAGGCCCAGGCGGCTCAGCTGCAGAGATTTCCAGCTGAGGAGAAAGTGTATGCATGCGGTCAAGTTGAGAAGCCAGTCAGCAGTGGTTCCTCAGTTTCACCACTTCACAGAATTGCTCCTAGTGTGGAAAACACTTTGTCACCTGCACAACACAGGAGAACACACACTCGAGAAAAATCTTACAGCTGTAATGACTGTGGGAAGGCTTTTAGCAAAAGCTCAAACCTCAGGAATCACAGGAGAATTCATTCTGGACAGAAACCTTACAGATGTAGTGAGTGTGGCAAAGCCTTTAACCACCAGTCACACCTCACAACACATCAGAGAGTGCATACAGGAGAGAAACCTTACAAATGTCATGAGTGTGGCAAAGCCTGTGCTGAGCGTTCAAGCTTTAACAGACATAAGAGAATCCATACCAGATAGAAATCGTACAGATGTCTTAAGTATGGCAAAGCCTTTACAGTGCGCTCATATCTTACTCAACATGAGACAGTCCATACTAGAAAGGAACCACACAGATGTAATGAGTGTGGCAAGCATTTTACACAGCATTCAAATCTTATGGCACACCAGAGGATTCATACAGGAGAAAAACCTTATTTTAAATGTAATAAATGTGATAAGGCTTTTATCGAACAGTCACAACTTTGAGGTCATGAGAGAACTCACACTGGAGAGAAACTTTACAAATGGGATGAGTGTGGCAAAGCCCTTACAAGACATTCATATCTTACTCAACATAAAACAATCCACACTGGAGAAAAACCTTACCAATGTAATACGTGTTGCAAATCTACTCAATTTGCAAGCCTCACCAGGCATCTCAAAATACATACTGAAAACAACATAAGCCTCACATAAGTGGCAATGCTTTGGTCCAAAGCTCAAGGTTTAGGGGTCACCAGAGATTTTATAAGAAACAAACTTTAAGAATAAAGCGATTCAGACAAAATTTGTGCATGTATTCAAGCCTTACTTAACATATGGGAGTCTATCAGGGAGAAAGAAGACATACAGATGGCCAGCAGACACATGAAAAGATGCTCACCCTCACAGATCATCAGGGAAGGGTAAATCAAAAGCTCAATGAGGGGGCTTCCCTGGTGGCGCAGTGGTTAAAAATCCGCCTGCCAATGCAGGGGACACAGGTATCCGAATAGAAGAAGAAGAATTTTTTTCTGTTTACAACCTACATGATCTAACGTGTAGAAAAAACTGAAGATTCCACACACACAAAATCCTGCTGGAACTAATGAATGAATTCAGAAAAATTAGAAAAATAAAATATGTAGGGTATAACCTTATCCAAGGAGGAAAACATTTTTACAATATAACCTAAAAACACTGCTGAAAAATCTTAGAAAAGATACCAATAACTGCAAATATATCCCAAGTTCATGGATTGGTAGGCAATATTGTCAAGATGTCCATACTACCCAAAGTGATCAACAGATTCAACACAATTCTTAGCAAAATCCCAACAGCGTTTCTTGAAGAAATAGATAAATCCATCCTAAGATTCATATGCAGTCTAAAGACCCTCATTGCAAAAACAAGTTTGAAAATAACAAAGTTGGAGGTCACACAATTATTTCAAAATTATCACAAAGCTAAACTAATCAAAGTGGCAGAGTACTGGCATGAAGACAGACCCGTGGAACAGAATAAAGACGTCAGAAATAAACTCTTGTGTATATGGTCAAATGATGTTCCACAGGGTGTCAGTACCACTCAGTGGGGGAAGGTCAGTCTACTGAACTGTGCTGAGAGGAGGTCAAGATGGTGGAGTAGAAGGATGTGGAGCTCATCTTCTCCCACAAATACATCAAAAATACATCTCCACGTGGAACAATACTCACAGAATACTTACTGAAAACTGGCAGGAGATCTCATACAATGAAAACTGCCAGAAAGATCCCCACTTAACCGGTTAGGACAAAAGGGGGAAGAAAGGAGTCGGGATGGGAACCGCACCCCTGGGAGGGAGCTGTGAAGGAAGAAAGGTTCCCACACCCCGGGAAACTCCTCGACTGGCTGAGAGGTCCACCAGGACAGGGAGGGGAGCGTTTGACACTAGAGAGGAGAGTGCAGGAGCTGGCTTGTGGCCAGGTAGGGTAGGGAGAGAGCAGCACAGCCAGTCCTTGCCATGCTGCTGTATTTCCCAGCCCAAGATGTGTGCCTCCTGGTGTGCGCAGCAACTGGGTGCTGAAACTCAGGCCTCGGGGACACACTCGGGGAGAGGATTCAGTTTTGCTGTGCAGAGACGGCCCAAAGGTACTGGAGTGTGGTCTGGGCCACAGGTGGGGTTGTGTGCAGGACCGAGTGCAGGTTTGCAAAAGGAGCCCACTATCAATGCACAAAGGCAGGGGCGTGGGTCTGTTAAAGGAGCCTCATTGTCAGGGTGCTCAGAGGGGCACAGCTCTGGCCGTCGCAGGCTTTGGGAGTGTGTGTGGGTGGCAGGTTTGGGGAGCGCACACGTGTCTCTGGAGGGGCGTCTGACCCGATTATTGGCATTCTGACAGCAGGGTTGAGTTGGGGAATGGCACCAGCTGCAGCGGACTTTGTGGGCTAACACACGTGGAGTTGGGGCTGAATCTGAACCTATTACCAGTGCTCCTGCAGTGGAGGTGGGTCTGAGGGCAGCACCAGCAACCGTGGACTTTGTTGGCACACACACCAGGTAGCAGGTGGTGTCACAGTCACACATCCCAGTGGAAAGCTACTGAGGAGGAATACATCATAGCTCCTTTCCCAGCAGGGTGATCCAATCCTGCCTACCTCACGTCACAGCTTAGAATTGGATCTGGGGGCTTCTACCCCAACCAGTACTTCAACTACAGGGCTGTTACAACCACCAAGCAAAGAAGAGGCCCTGCCAAACATCCACTGCAGGCTCCGGTCACCACAACAACAAACATACCACCTATCAAGAGGACAATGGCCAGCACACCCTGACGAAAGACGTGGCAAGCGTCCATACCAAAATAGCCCTTGCACCAAAAATTCTGGACTCACACACAGTGTATTCAGGGATGCTCCCGCATAAAAGCAGCCCTTCATCAGTAGATAACTGTTGCTCCTAAATTCATAGAGAAATATAAATAAAATGAAAAAGCAGAGGAATACTTCCAATTGAACAAGATAAATCTCCTGAAACAACAAAAAATTAAACAGACCTCTTCAGTCTATAAGCCCCAAGTTCACAAAGGAGGTAATAAAAATGCTGAAGGTATTAAGAAAGACTATCAATAGAAATGCAGATCACTGTAGCAAGGAAATAGAAAACATAAAGCGGAGCCAAACAAAACTAGAAAACTCAATTGCCAAGATAAAAGCCGAACTAAAGGTAATGAATAAGGAGACTAAATAAGGCAGAAGAACAAATAAGTGATCTGCAAGACAGAGTAACAAATCACACAATGAGAAGAGCTGAGAGATCTACACCAAGACATTAAAATGGCAAAAGTTAAAGAGAGGATTCTAAAGGCAGCAAGAGAAAAACAAAGTCAGTTACAAGGGAACCCCCATAAGGCTATCAGCTGACTTCTCTACAGAAACTCTTGCAGACCAGAAGGTAGTGGCAAGATATATTCAAAGTCCTGAAAAGGACAAACCTGCAACCTAGAATACTCTACCCAGCAAGATTACCATTTAGAATAGAAGAAGAGGTAAAGAATTTTTCAGACAAGCAAAAACTAAAAAAATACAGCAATCCTAAACCCACCCTAAAAGAAATATTGAAAAGATCTTCTCTAAATAGAAAAGAAGCTAGAATCTATAGGAAAGGGAAAAATCACAATACAAAAGGCAAATAAATATATAAAGGGATTGGAAATCACATAAATGAGCCAATTCATAGATTAAAAAACAATCAGAAAAATTTTATGAAAGCAATTATAACTACAACAAACAGCAAAAGGATAAACATGAAGATGTAAAATAGGACATCTAAATCACAAAATGTGAGGGTTAACATACTTGAAAACCAGGGTAACCACAAATCAAAAACATACAATAGAGTCACAAAAAACAAAAAGAAAGGAACTCAAGCATAATGCAAAAGAAGACTATCAAACCACAAAAGTAAAAACAAAAAGACAAAAGGAACACACAAGAAATACAATATCAACTGGAAAACAAGGTTTAAAATGGAAGTAAGTACATACTTATCAATAATTACTTCAAACGTCAATGGACTAAATGCTCCAGTCAAAAGACACATAGTGGCAGATCACAAAATAAAACAAGAATACAATATGCTGCCTATAAGAGACCCACTTTAGGGCAAATAACAAATACAGATTGAAAGTGAGGGGATGGAAAAAGATAGTTCACACAAATGGAAATGACAAGAAAGTGGGGGTAGCAATACTCATCAAACAAAATAAACTTTAAAACAAAGGCCAGAAAAAACGACAAAGGACACTATACCATGATAAAAGGATCACTACAAGAGGACATTACACTTATTAATGTATACGCACCCAATATAGGAGCACCTAAATAAATAAAACAAATACAGACATAAAGGGAGGAATTGAAGGGAATACAATAATAATAAGATGCTTTAATACCCCACTAATATTAATGGACAGATCTTCCAGACAGAAAAACAATAAGGCAACAGAGATCCTAAATGACACAATAGAACAGTTAGGCTTAATTGATATCTACAGGATATTATATCCAAAAAACCCAGAATACACATTCTTTTCAAGTGCAGATGGAATATTCTCTACAATACACCACATACAAGGACAAAAAAATAAATCTCAACAAACTTAAACGGATAGAAATTATTTCAAGTATCTTTTCTGACCACAACAGCTTGAAACTAGAAATCACAGAAAGAGAAATAAGAAAACGATTACATGCAGACTAAACAACATGCTACTAAAAAACCAATGCATCAACGATGAAAGCAAAGAGGAAATCAAAAAATATGTTGAGACAAATGACAATGAAAACACAACCATAAAAAAAAAATCTATAGAATACAGCAAAAACAATCCTAAGAGGGAATTTCATAGTGATAGAGGCCTTCTTCAAAAAAGAAGAAAAATCTCAAACAACCTAAACTATCACCTAGAAGAATTAGAAAAAGAAGAACAAAACCTAAAGTCAGCAGAAGGAAGAAAATAATAAAGATCAGAGAGGAAATAAAACATAGTGATAAAAAAATAGAAAAAAATTAATAAAAACAATTGCTGGTTTGTTGAATAGATAAAAATTGACAAACTTCTGACCAGCCTCATCAATAACAAGAGAGGACCCAAACAAACAAAATAAGAAATGAAAGAGAAATAACACCTGATACCACAGAAATACAAAAAATCCTAAGACAATACTATGAAGTTATACGCCAACAAAATCGACAACCTAGGAAAAATATACAAATTTCTAGAAACATACAGCCTCCCAAAATTGAATCAAGAAGAAACAGATAATTTGAACAGACTGATCACTAGAAATGAAATCGAATCTGTAATTTAAAAAAAACAGGGCTTCCCTGGTGGTGCGGTGGTTAATCTGCCTGCCAGTGCAGGGGACACGGGTTCGAGCCCTGGTCCAGGAAGATCACACATGCCGCAGAGCAACTAAGCCTGTGAGCCACAACTACTGAGCCTGCACTCTAGAGCCCGTGAGCCACAACTACTGAGCCTGCGTGCTGCAACTACTGAAGCCCACGTACCTAGAGCCCGTGCTCCACAACAACAAGAGAAGCCACCACAATGAGAAGCCTGTGCACTGCAACGAAGAGTAGCCCCCGCTCACCACAACTAGAGAAAGCCCGCACGCAGCAACAAAGACCCAGTGCAGCCAAAAGTCATAAATACATACATAAAAATAAATAAATTTATAAAAACAAAACAAAACAAAACTCCCTGCAAACAAAAGTCTGGGACCAGATGGCTTCATTGGGGAATTCTACCAAACATACAAAGAACTTATACCTACCCTTCTCAAACTCTTCCGAAAGACTTAAGAGGAGGGCACATTCCCAAAGTCATTCTGTGAAGCCACCATCGCCCTGATACCAAAAACCAGAGAAAGGCAATACCAAAAAAAAAATTACAGGCCGATATCTTTGATGAATATACATACAAAAACCCTCAAAAAATATTAGCAAACTGAATCCAACAACACATAAAAAGGATCATATACCATGATCAAGTTGGATTCATTCCAGGGTCACAAGGATGGTTCAACATTCACAAATCAATCAACGTGATACACCACATCAACAAAAGAAAAAAACACATGATCATCCTAAAAGATGCAGAAAAAGCATTTGATAAAATTGAACATCCATTCATGAAAAAAACTCACTGAAGTGGGTATAGAGGAAATATATCTCAACATAATAAAAGCCATTTTTGACAAACCCACGACAAAGGCAGCAAGAATATATAATGGAGAAAAGACAGTCTCTTTAGCAAGTGGTGTTGGGAAAGTTGGACAGCTGCATGTAAATCAATGAAGTTAGAAAATTCCCTCACACCATACACATAAACTCAGAATGACTTAAAGACTTATAAAATATAAGACATGATATCATAGAACTCCTAGAAGTAGACAGAGGCAAAACATTCTGACGGGCTTCCCTAGTAGTCCAGTGGTTAAGAATCTGCCTTCCAATGAAGGGGATGTGGGTTCGATCCCTGGTCAGGGAACTAAGATCCCACATGCTGCGGGGCACCTAAGCCCACACAACGCAACTACTGAGCTCGCACGCTCTGGAGCCTGCGCGCCACAACTAGAGAGAGAAGCCCACACACCACAACGAAGAGCCAGTGCACCTCAATGAAGAGCCTGTGTGCTGCAACTAAGACCCAGCACAGCCAAATAAATAAAATTAATTAATTAAAAAACTGGGAGAAATACTTGCGAACAATGTGACTGACAAGGGCTTAATTTCCAAAATATACAAACAGCTCATACAATTCAATATACAAAAAAAGAAAAAAAGAAACCGATCCAGTCAAAAGTTGGGTAGAAGACCTAAATAGACATTTCTCTAAAGACATACAAATGGCCAATAGGCACATGAAAAGATGCTCAGAATCACTAATTACTAGAGAAATGCAAATCAAAACTACAGGATATTAGTAGTGGTCACACTGGTCAGAATGACCATCATTAAAAAGTAACAAATGCTGGAGAGGGTGTGGAGAAAAGGGAACCCTCCTACACTGTTGGTGGGAATGTAAATTAATGCAGCCACTATGGAAAACAGTATGGAGGTTCCTTAAAAAACTAAAAATAGAGTTACCACATGATCTGAAATCCCACTCCTGGGAATATATCTGGAAAAGATGAAAACTCTAATTCAATAAGGATACATGCAGGGCTTCCCTGGTGGCGCAGTGGTTGAGAGTCCGCCTGCCGAAAGGATATATGCATGCCAATGTTCATAGCAGTGATATTTACAATAGCCAAGACATGGAAGCAACGTACATGTCCGCTGACAGATGAATGGATAGAGTGGAATATTACTCAGCCATAAAAAAGAATGAAATATTGCCATTTGCAGAAACATGGATGGACCAAGGGATTATCATACTAAATGAAGTCAGACAAAGAAAGACAAACATTATATGATATTACTTATATGTGGATCTAAAAAATGACACAAATGAACTTATTTACAAAACAGAAACAGACTCACAGGTATAGAAAACAAACTTATGGATACCAAAAGGAAAGAGGGGGAAGGAGAAATTAGGAGTATGGAATTAACAGATACACAAGGATGGTTCAACATATATATACTACTATATATAAAATAGATAAAAAACATATATATATACTACTATGTATAAAATAGATAAAAAACAAAGATTTACCATATAGCACAGGGAAGTATATTCAATATCTCATAATAACCTATAATGGAAAATAACCTGAAAAAGTGTGTGTGTGTGTGTGTATATGTATGTATCTGTATATATATAGATATAAAACTGAATCACTTTACTGTACACCTGAAACCAACACAATATTGTAAATCAAGTATAATTCAATAAAGTAAACAAGCAAACAAATAAATAATTTGTAGAGTGAATTTAAAAAAAAAGATGTTGAGGAAACTAAATATCCACATGCAAAGAATGTAGTAGGACCATTGTCTTACACAATATACAAAAATTAATGGAAAATGGATCAAAGAGCTAAACATAAGACCTGAACGTATAAAAGTCCTAGAAGTAAATACAGGGAAGAACTTGTTGACACTAGATTCAGCAATGATTAATTGGATATAACACCAAAAGCACAGGCCACAAAGTAAAAACAGATAAACTGGACTACATCAAAATCCTAAACTATTGTGCATCAAAGCACTCAATCAAGTGAAAAGACACTATTAAATGGGAGAAAATATTTGCAAATGCTAAGGACCACTGTCTTACACAATATACAAAAATTAATGGAAAATGGATCAAAGACCTAAACATAAGACCTGAACGTATAAAAGTCCTAGAAGTAAATACAGGGAAGAACTTGTTGACACTAGATTCAGCAATGATTAATTGGATATAACACCAAAAGCACAGGCCACAAAGTAAAAACAGATAAACGGGACTACATCAAAATCCTAAACTATTGTGCATCAAAGCACTCAATCAAGTGAAAAGACACTATTAAATGGGAGAAAATATTTGCAAATGCTATAACTGAGTCTAGGTAAAAATTGAGAATCCATAAAGACCTCTAAAAGGGTCGTCTGGTCGCCAGTCCCACCACGGCAGGGGGCCTCTCAACACTAATATCATAAAAAACACAGACCCGATGACTAAATAAACAAAAATCAAGACCATACATAACGCACAGAAATGTACAAAATGAAAGTAGCAGTGCCTTAAACAAAATGAACTATAGCTTATCATTGAGGGTATCACACCAATTCATAAGCTCTTTTATTAACATGCTTCAAAATTAGGTGTTGAGGTAGAATGAATAAAGGCGCACACAGGTGACAAAATACGTAGTGAACAACGGTTTAGTCAACAGCCTCACAGATATGAGGACGAGAACCTGGACAATGTTGTCCATAGGAGAAATTCCTGTACCATTTACTGAGGTCCATAAAGGATGATCATTGGTATATGTAAGCAACATTGTCACAGTGCCCTTGAGACATGCTTCTGTGACACTCCTCAACCAGAATAAAAACCTGGAAAGACGTATCAGTCAGGCTCTCATGATACTTCCTATCTCACATTGTAGAACATGCTGTCCACTCCAGTAAGTAGCTTCAAGTGGTGATTTTGTATGCAGCTGGAGAATATTGCAACATATGAGGGAAAGTATTCTCCATAAAAACTTTCTGTTACCAAGTAAACCCACTCCATAGAGTCCACCAGAAGTTGTCCACTAACTAAAAGTGGATTATCACAGTAAAAAAACTGGATCAAATTTCAGACCCTAGGAATATCTATTTCAGAAGCAAGTTTCAGAGTCAAATCAAGCAAACTTAAAGAACATATGGAATCAGGAAGTGTCTACATTACCTAACTAGGAAGAGCACTCCAAGAGAGAAAAAAATATAAGATATGGGGGTCAAATATGATAGGATCTTGAGATGGGACCATGTTCTCTACCCACAGAAGCCAAGCTAGGAGCCTGAAAAGGTTCACATATGCTCCTCTTGTAGGACTGGGGAATCAAAGGATGTCTCTGTCCATGGTCCTTACAGTTTTCCTAAGTAACAATTACGTAAGGTTCAGTCAACCTGGCCGCCACTCGCATCACTGAAGTATGTGGCAAAAGCAGAATGGAAGAAATGGCTGGGAAATCTAACTAAGCAGACAGGGCTTCAGACAGCTCCATGTAGGTTATGAGGTGCCAGATGGAATTGAAGAACAGCCAGTGTTTACTATCTGTTACTATCTGTTGGTTACATCTTCTCAGAACATCAAATGGGGATTAAACTGACATAGGTTCAAGGGTTGGACTCCGGAGGCATCAACTCTTATCGCTATGGACTAAGAACTGAGCATCCAGTGGAATCAAGACCAGAAGGAGAGATGAGGGGGCAAGAGACCCCTTTAAAACAGCCCGCCTCATGCTTCTTAATGTCAAGAAAGACCGAGTTCGCAGGAGACATATAACAAAGTGTTGTGGATCACGATAAAGACTGACTTTATCTTTGTTGGAGCTACAGCACCACTGGAAGGTGAAGGGGTAAATTTCACACGTTGAAGCACAGAGTGATAAGTTGCAAAGAACAGTTTCCTCTGAGAGCTCACAAGAAATAAACTTCTGTTTTCCCAGAGAACTCTCCCAACAGTGGGAGAGTTTCCCAAAGACTATTAAGGGTGTGGCATCATCTCTGCCCTTCTGACATCTGGCCTGTGTTCACACTTTTGCTACTTTCCCACTCGTTAGGTTTTTTGATACTTTCATGTCACTCTTGACAGTCCAGGGCTCATTCTCTTGCTTCAAGATGGAGATAATATTCAGATGAGAAAGAGAAATTCCTGCTTATTAGAAGTAAGAAATGTGAAGTGCTGTGGCTCTTCCAGAATCCCAGCTCTTTGTTTAGCCGGGGAGTGAGGACATGACAGGTGGGTCTGCAAAAACATTTCACAGATTCATCCACCGCCTCCTTTGAACGCAGAGGGAACAGTGTAATATGCAGACACCTAGCTCTCTTCCTAGGACTACTGAATCTAAAGCACAGGGGTAGAAAACACAGGAAATTGGGTATTTTAAAAGTTTCCCATTGGGCTTTATAAATACTCAAGCTCTGGAACAAGCCCCGACGTATCATGAGATGGGCAGATCACCTGAAGAAAGGGACAGTGTAAACTCCTGACACTGCACATCCTGAAGCATTTCATGTCCGAGTCAACAGGGATTTCAGGTCAGTCAAGCAAAAGAGGGGCTCCCAAGAGGCACACAGGAAAAATGGAAAGATATCCAAGAGCAGATCCCAACTTCTAGAGGGAGGGAAGTTATCCTCACCCAGGGAGAGCAGGTTCCCGCAGGTCTCCAGCATCACGTCCCTGTACAAGGCCCTCTGGGCAGGGTCCAGGCATTCCCACTCCTCCTGAGAGAATTCTGCGGCCACATCCTTGAAGGTCAACGGTGCCTGAAAGGAAAGCACATTTCACCAAGGGGCCCTGAGGAGAGTCCTTATATTTACACAATGTGAGAAGGGGAGACAGGTGTAACAGTCGACCTGGTTGAAATATGTAAATGGCAAAGCTATGTAAAGGTATTTGGAGCAAATTTTGTGTCTCTAATTTTAACGTCTTATGTTTTATATAAGAGAGTATGATATCTTCCAAACAATGTGGGCTTTTCATGTTTGTCGACAATCCATGAAATACACACAAACAAAACTGAACACCAGATTGTCTATACAGATATTCTGTTCTACACACTGAGATATTCAATATCTAGATGAGCTACACTATGAGTGGTGTTTTCAGAGGCGACAGAGTCCAGAGTGGATTGAAAGAAAGGTCCGAATCTTAAATTATGATCAATAACAACAGCAGTGACTAAAAGGGTCTGAATTCTTCCTATATGATAAGCAGTACTCTAAATGTTACATGTATGAACTTGTTAGCAACAGAATAGCTCATTAGAGAAAGATGTGTTCCCATCGTACAGAGGAGAAAACTGTTAGAGACACTCTAAGAAACTCGACTCGGGTCAACAGACAAGAAATGACACAGCAAGCACCTGAACTCAGGTGGCTGGGATCTGGAATTGAAGCTAAAGAGTGTCAAAGAATTGGAACTGTTAAAATTCACAAATCTAAGGACATGTATAGGCTAAAAGGATGGAAAAAGATATTCTATCCTACAGAGAGTAGAGGTGGCTACATAATATCAGACAAACTAAAACCAAAAACTGACACAAGGGACAAAGGATGTTGTATAAGTAAAAATGGTCGATTCAATAAGAAGATTCAACAATTATAAATACACACACACATCTAACATTAGAGCTCCCAAAAATGTGAAGTAAAAATTAACAGAAATGAAGAGAGAAACGGACAGCAGCACAGTAATAGTATGACATTATAAGACCCCAGTTTTATTTATGGATGGAACCATACAGAAGATCAATAAGGAAACAGAGAACGTCAATAACACTACAGACTGACTGGACGTACCAGACATGTACACATCACAACCACCGAACAACAGCAGAAAAGACATTCTTCCCAACTATCCATGGAACATTCTCCATAACAGACCACATTTTGGGGCACAAATAGGGAGGGTGGGAGGGAGGGAGACGCAAGAGGGAAGAGATATGGGAACATATGTATCATTGATTCACTTTGTTATAAAGCAGAAACTAACACACCATTGTAAAGAAATTATACTCCAATAAAGATGTTAAAAAAACCCCAAAAAACTACAAATAGAACTACCATACGACCCAGCAATCCCACTACTGGGCATATACCCTGAGAAAACCCTAATTCAAAAAGAGTCATGTACCAAAATGTTCATTCTAAAAATAGAACTACCATACGACCCAGCAATCCCACTACTGGGCATATACCCTGAGAAAACCATAATTCAAAAAGAGTCATGTACCAAAATGTTCATTGCAGCTCTATTTACAATAGGCAGGACATGGAAGCAACTAACAAACCAAGAGTTGGTGTTTTGACAAAATTAAATTTACAAACTCTTAGCTACACTATGAAAAAAACAAGATTCAAATAACTAAACAGATACAAAAGGGGAGAGATTGCAACTGATGTCACAGAAATTTTTTACAGGATTATAAGTGAGTACGATATACAATAATAGGCCAAAAAATTACATAATATAGAAGATAGAGGAAAATTCTTAGAAACATATAACCTACTAAGCCCTAATCACTGAGAAATAAAAAGTCTGAACAGAAATACAACTGAAGAGATTCAAGCAGTAATGAAAAACTTCAAAGAAAAACCTAGGACCAGATGGCTTAACTGCAGAATTTTATCAAATATTTACGGAAGAATTACCTCATATCCTAATAAAGATCTTCTGAAGAGTTGAAGAGGGAACACTGGCAAACTTGTTCTATGGAGCTGGCATGATTCTGATACCAAACTCAGAGAAAAACACAAGAAGGAAGGAAAACTACAAACTAATATCCCCGATGAATACTGATAAAAATATCATTAACGAAATACTAGCAAGCCAAATTCACAGCAAATTAAAACTATTTTACATTATGACTAAGTGGAATTTATAAGGCAAGGATGATTCAACATACAAAAATCAATTAATGCAATGCACCACATTAACAGACTAAATCAACCCATGATCATCTCAATTACAGAAAAAAAGCATTTGACAAAATTCAACAACCTTTCAGGATAAAAACCTCAACAAACTAGGAACAGTAAACTATCTCAACATAAGAAGTGCCACATATGAAAAGAACACGGTTAACATCATGCTCAGTGGCGAAAGAGTGAAAGCTTTCCCTCTCAGATCAGGAAGAAGTCAGGGATGCACTCTGTGCTACTGTCCAAAAAAGTACTGAAAGCCTCAGCCAGAGTAATTAGACCAAAAGAAAAGAAAAAAAAAATCAAAAAAGTAAAATTATCTTTTTTAGTAGATAATGAGGTTTATAAAACTGTAAAACTGTAAAAATTCCACAAGAAAACTGCTACATCAAAAAACAATTTTAGAAAAATGGCAGGATATGACATCAACAGGAGGCTCCCCTCCCGGTGGGGCCCTCACGTACACAGCGGCAGCGGGCGCCTCGGCTGGACCCGACGATCCCCTGCAGGTCACAGACCAGCCCTGGTCCACCCCCACGCAGAGCAGAGCCCCTCAGCCTCAGCCCAGATCTCAGCCCTCGGGAACGGGGGGACTCAGAGTCACGATGCTCAGTGACGGATCCAGATGAGTGTCACCTGGGGCACCTTAAATATTATTGAGGTTGGGCCTCACCGCAGCTATTTAAAGGGGAATCTTTGGTCGGGGGCACAAAACATGTCTATGCAAAATGCCTCACTGATTTAAGGGGAAGCCTGGGTTGAGCGGCGCTCAAGAGGAAAGCCCAGCACGCCTTCTTTTCCTTTTCCAGCTTAATCGAGGTATAACTGATGGATAAAAATGGTGCACATATAAGGTGTACAATGTGATTATTTGACAGATGCATACACTGTGAAATAATTATCACAATCAAGTAATTTACACTTCCATCAACTCACAATTACCATTTTGTGTCTGAGTAGTGAGAACACTTAAGTGATACCCCCTCAGCAAATTTCAAGTACATAGAAACACAGTATGGATAACTATAGTCAGCATGATGTATATTAGATCCCCAGAACTTATTCATTTTATACCTACAAGTTTGTACCCTACGACCAACATCTCCCCATTTTCCCCACCACCCAGCTCCTGGTAACAACCTTTCTATTCTGTTTCTATAAGTTTGACATTTCTAGTTTCCACATATAATATCTGTCTTTCTCTGTGAGGCTTATTTCACCTAGCATGTTCTCTAGGTTCATTTATTTTGTAATAAATGGCAAAATCCTTCATTTTTATGGCTGAATAACATTTCACTGTGTGTGTATACACACACACACACACACACACACAAACACACACACACACATTTTCCTTATCCATTCTTTTGTCAACAGACATTTTGGTTCTTTCTACATCTTGGCTATGGCGAATGATGCAGTAATGCTCAATGGAGTGCAGATATTTCCCTCAAAATATCGATTTTGTTTCATTAGCTATCTAGCCAGAATAGTTTTTGATAGATTGTGTGCCTGTTCTTTTTTTAATTTTTTGAGGAAACTCCACATTGTTTTCCATAATAGTCGTACCATTTACATTCCCACCATCAGTGCACAAGGGTCCCCTGTTCTCTGTATTGTGCGTGTGTGCGTGTGTGTCTGCATGTTTGGGGACAGAAAGGGAGAGGATAGTAGAGGAACCAGCACTGGCCTGGCAACAAGAAAGTCTCATACAGCTTCCCAAGGATGAGCCTCTGGACTGCAGATCACTGTGGTGTTCCTGCCCTCTGATTCTTGGAACAATCTTCCCCTACATCACAGGACTCTGTCTCCTGTTAAGTTGTGCCCATAGACCCATACATAACAAGACCTCCCTAACGAAAACCTTCTGCCATTTGAAGCTTAGTACTCATAATTTCCCTTCTGGACTCAAACGTGCAAATTCTCATGAGGTCCAACACACTCTCCATATACCCCATAATATCCCCCTCCTCTCCTGCTATAAAATACCAGAAAACATTCCAGCCTCTAATAACTCGTGCATTCATGCTGGAATAATACATATGAAGACACCTAAGGACCCTCTAGACCCAAGACACTATATTTTAATATAATGCATTATTTTAAAAAATTTATTTATTTATTTTTGGCTGTGTTGGGTCTTCGTTGCTGCCCGTGGGCTTTCTCTAGTTGCGGAGAACGGGGGCTACTCTTCACTGCGATGCACAGGCTTCTCATTGCGGTGGCTTCTCTTGTTGTGGAGCACGGGCTCTAGGTGCGCAGGCTTCCGTAGTTGTGGCGCGCAGGCTCAGTAGTTGTGGCACTCAGGCTTAGTTGCTCCGCAGCACGTGGGATCTTCCCGGACCAGGGCTCGAACCCGTGTCCCCTGCATTGGCAGGCGGATTCTGAACCACTGTGCCTTGGAACCAGGGAAGCCCCAGGACACTAATATTTTAATTCACAGTGCCCCTAGCCCAAACAATGTCACCTCCAAATCTCATAATACAAGCAAGATGTCTCCAACGATGCACATGCCCCAATGAGAACATACATCTTCCAAGGAAACACTCCAACTTCTCTTTTGTATCTTTCAAAGTGCATCTAAAACTTTCTTCACTTGCAACCCAAAATACTCAAAAATACCAAAAGCAACCCAGAAAGTGATTTCTGAGACTCTCCCTATATTACTCCATGGGTTGCATGATGATGATGCTTGCCCCCCCAAAAACCCAACAAAAGTCAGAGTGTGGAGTGGATGCTTGGGGGGCACCCTCTAGATCCAGCACCTCGGGACCAAGGCACCCATCCTCCTGCACCCACAGCTCCCCGTGGGCTCAGCTCAGGCCTTGGTTCTACCATCATTGCACGATATTATTTCCCTCTACCTAATTCCACTCCTTACATTCCTCCTCAGGTGTGATCATGACATACCCAATTAAAACTAGTACATGCAAAGCCGTTTCAGCACGTGTGTCCCAGGCAACCTGAGTTGACACCAGGGCATGCCAAACCATTCCATGCAGCCCACGACCACCCATAAACCCACTTGCAGATGCTCCAGCCAGAACTGAGACATGCCTTCCCAGCATTCCACACACCCACTGATCCCGCAAGGAACAGGAGCACACAGCATTCATTGGGCTCTTCTGTTTGACCACACTTGCTGCCATATCCCTCCTGCAGACCCCTCCACTTTTCCCCATTTTACTACCTCTTCTAAGGGCATGACTGAGCAAATAGGGCTAAAAGGCACAGAGGCTTCCGGGCACAGACATCACAGTAGGAATGCTGCCACCTAAAGGATGCTAGGTATTCTGTATGAATATCAAGAAGTTGGCCCTCCTGGGAAAACCTGCCAGCAACTGGGGACGATATAGAGTCCAGTTACAAAGGCTACTGAGTTCAGTGAGGAAGTCACCAAGAGAGAGGGTCCCCAGATCTCACTGTGTCCTGATCTCCCCACGCACAGCTTATCGTGAGATACCCCAGCTCTTTACAAGGGGCCTCCTTCACACCCCCATATGTTCCTGACTTGCTGCCTACCTTTAGCACAGTGAAATCGGCATCCCTGACGCTGAACAGATGAACTGCTGGAAGGCAAAATCCTCCTGTCAAGGTGGCGACTGGTCCCTGGATGTTTAGAGCCTGGAAGACCTGAGAACTACAGTGGATCAATGACACAGCGGACTACACGTGAGGACACCTCAGCACACTGCCTGCGGGTACCAGTCTAAAGTGCTTACTAGGGTTCCCTAAATCGTTTTGTTCTTATTTTGAGTAATTAAGCAGCCACAGCGGGTAAGGATCAATTAAAGTTGAAATTTCCAAATAGAATTACCATATGATCCAGCAATCCCACCCCTGGGCACATATCCAGACAAAACTGTAATTCAAAAAGATACATGCACCTCTATGTTCATAGCAGCACTATTCACTATAGCCAAGCCGTGGAAGCAACCTAAATGTCCACCGACAGATGAATGGATAAAGAAGATGGGAGATATATAGATATATATATGTATATACATACACACACACACACACACACACACACACACACACACACAGGAATATTACACAGCCATAAAAAAGAACACAGTAATGCCATCTGCAGCAACATGGTTGCAACTAGAGATTATCATACAAAGTGAAGTAAATCAGAAAGACAAAGATAAATGCCATATGATATCACTTATATGTGGAATCTAAAACATGACACAAATGAACCTATCTACAAAAACAGAAACAGACTCATGGACATAGAGAACAGACTTGCGGTTGCCAAGGTGGAGGGGATTAGGGGAGGGACGGAGTGGGAGGTTGGGGTTAGCAGATGTAAGCTTTTATATATAGAATGGATAAACAATAAGGTCCTACTGTATAGCACAGGGAATTATACTCAATATCCTATGATAAACCATGATGGAAAATAATTTTTTTCTTAAAGTTCAAATTTCTAGAACAAACATGCAAACCATCTTCATCACTTGTTCAAGTCCCTTGGTCTTCCCTGAGGATTACTCAGCCCAACCCACAGTCCTAGCATCTAAACACATCCACAAAGTGATGTACTGTCGTCATCCTGGGAAAAAGAGAAACGCTGTGTGCACTTCAATGGAGGGAAAACAGGAAAGACTCCAAATAATCAATGGAGAAGGGCGTTTCTGTTGATGATAGTTGATACAGAGGCAATAAAACCTGGGTAACGTGACAGAGATCGTCAGGAGGGGACGGGGAGCCCTCTCTGAGCCTAGACCTGAAGAAGGACAAGGAGCCTGAGCCATGGTGACTTCAAGGCCAGAGGTAAGAAGAGGACCTAAGATCTGACACAGAAAAGGTACTGGTGTTTGGAAACAGAGAAAAGGTGAATGTGCCTGGGGCACAGTGAACCATGAGAAAGCGTCAGCTCCCAGGATGAGGCTGGAGACCCTGGCAGGGCCCTGAGGATGACACACGGCTGTGTAGCCACAGGGAGGAGTCGGGATTTTGTCCTGAGACAAATGGAGGCCATTGGAAGTCTGAGTGCCAGGACCGACATAAACTCCCTTTAGGTTTACACTTAATGCAGAGCAGGATGACTGACTACGGGCTCTCTGACTCGGAGCCTAGCTTCCTGCCTCCATCCTAACACTTTTGTTTTTCATTCTGGGAGGCCTGGGACCCATTTAAAAAATTCTAATTACAACTGCACACTCTTTCCAAGAACTGCCACACACGGACACACACCCAATTTGGCCAATCAATTCAGGGGTCGGTGTTGCTCAGACTGAGAATTTCTGGTCTAGTCTGTCATTTCATCTCATCTCATCTTCTTGAGGCCTAGAGGGGAGACATTTCTGAGAAGGTCTGAGTTTACAGAACAGACCAGGTGGAACTGAATTCTGAAAAGGTCACCTGGAGGGCCAGTGGGCACAGTTTGTCCTTATCCCCTGTCCCATTTATTTATTTATTTAATCACAATAATGAAAGGGAACATTCTTGGAGAAGTGCAACAATTAGAAAATTCCAGCTTGCTTTTTTTTTTTTAATGCTTAGACAACAACTTCTTAATCTGCACAAGTCCAGAGACACTCAGCCCACAAGAGGGCAGAACCCTTTGAATTCTTCCTAATGAAACGAAAGTCTGTTTTCCCAGAGTACTCAAAAATATTTATTTGAATGAAAGAGAAAATGAATGAGTTATTATTATACTGAAATAAGCCCTTACAGAATTAAATAATTTGCTTTATTAAATTTTCATCAGTATACTTCTTCTCCCTAAAACAGGCAGGAATTGAATAGAAAGAAACAAACAGAAGTGGGTTGTTATATTTTTGGAAATTACATAAACATGCAAAAGCAAGGGAATGATTAATAAATAAATCTCCAGCTCCAATCATTTCCTGATTTTGGATGCTATTATGGGTTGAACTGTTTCTCCTCAGAAAAGATATGTTGGAGTCCAAACTCTTAGTATCTCAGAATGTGACCTTATTGGAGACAGGTCTTCATAGAGATGATCAAGTTTAAATGAGGTCATTAGTGAGTATGCTAATCCAATATGACTGGTGTCCTTATAAGAAAAGGAAATTTGGACACAGCCACACACACACAGGGAAAATGCCATGTGAAGATGAAGCTTCTTCTTAGAAAAATATCTATGCCAAGGAATGACAGTGATCATCCGGAAACCACCAGAAGCTAGGAGACAGGCAAGTAACAGTGTCCCTCGCAGATCTCAGAAGGGACCAACAAGGCTGACACCCTGATCTCTGATTTCTCGTCTCCTCAACTGTAATGCAATAAATTTCTGTTGTTTAAGAGACTCAGTTTGTGGAACTTTGTTACAGCAGCCCTAGCAACCTCATACAGGAGCCTAGAGACCTAGTTATTTTTCTACATGAAAATACTTTCCTCTTAATACTATTTATTTTCTTTATGAAATAATCAACAGCAATATTTTTGGAAGAAAATAATTCGTCAAAAGGTCAAAAGTTAGAAACAGCTGGGGCTTCCCTGGTGGCGCAGTGGTTGAGAGTCCGCCTGCCGATGCAGGGGACACAGGTTCGCGCCCCGGTCCGGGAGGATCCCACGTGCCGCGGAGCGGCTGGGCCCGTGAGCCGTGGCCGCCGAGCCTGCGCGTCCGGAGCCTGTGCTCCGCAACGGGAGAGGCCACAACTGTGAGAGGCCCGCGTAACACACACACACACACACACACACACACACACACACACACACACGTACGTTAGAAACATCTTACTCTCAATTTGCTTTTATATGTAACTATTAAATCTATTTTTGAAGTTTCTTTTATGAAAATAGTGTCATTTTCATAGAAAAAAGACAATTTCTCTATTTCATCATTATATTCTAGGTAGTTTATAAAATGGCAAATGCCATTTCGATTCTAACAATTATAAAAACTTTTATACACAATGTATTCAATTTCAGACCATGAGCTTCAAGAAACTATAACAGAAATAAAGTTCCCAGAATGATAAAAATAGAAGTCAATGTGGTGTTATAACATTAAATAAAATCAATCACACACCCACTTACCCAAAACAAGGGATATAACACATACAAATAAAGAGAGAATTAATAAGAAAATTTTTACAGACTTGCAGGATTATCTTCAGAGGATTACTAAAATAGAATTGTATCCTGTATTTATTGATGCCATGATTTCCTCCCCATCTTCATCCTGGGAATATATATGAATAATTCAATCAATAGTAAGTTCTACTGCTGTGTGTTTTAAAATATTTTCCTGGCTCAAAATGTTTAACAACAGGGTCCATATATAGGATGCCAGACTGACTGCCATCAGCAAGAAAATAAAACCATTTTCTTTGGAAATCTAATCATTAATTTGGATTTGACTGTGGTAGTTACCACATAAAGATTAGCACTCAACTAATAGATAACTATTATCTTTTGTCCCCTCTTAGCAATAAGCTACTAACGCATAAAAGTGTGTATAATTTATTTACTTATTTATTTACTTTTGCGGTACGCGGGCCTCTAGCTGCTGTGGCCTCTCCCGTTGCGGAGCACAGGCTCCGGACGCGCAGGTTCAGTGGCCATGGCTCACGGGCCCAGCCGCTCCGCGGCATGTGGGATCCTCCCCGACCGGGGCACGAACCCGTGTCCACTGCATCGGCAGGCGGACTCTCAACCACTGCGCCACCAGGGAAGCCCCAAGTGTGTATAATTTGAGTGAAATTATTTTCCCGTTTAAAAGTGAGTTGCATGTGAGTTCCTGATAGAGCTGTAGCAGCAATAGGGTTTGTGTTTAAATGTTTACTTTATCAGAAACCTTTCTGGTGTTTAAATCTACCAGCTTACTAAGACAGATGTGTCTGTTCAATTTTCAGAAGAGACAGCAGATGCTCAAGTTCAAAAATAATGGATATGGCTGATTTTAAATAGCAAAGATGAAAGTTGATTTCCCAAACTTATTTTCTTGCCAACCAGCTGGGCAGCCATAAAGCACGCTTACCTAATCGGTGCCAATTAATTACCATGTGGGTTCAGTTTAGTGCTGAATCCAATACTGGTTCAGAAGCCAATACCATTCAGGGACTCATGAGACACACCTTCAGAAATGCTACAAACATACTACTTTTCAAAATGCGGGTGGCAACTCCTTTAATGTCTCACTGTCAAGGGAAATATGTATTTAATAAAATACTGCCTACGAGATCAAAGCCCCTAGCACCCATCCCTCTCACTAATTACAACAGTAAACTTGGATACATTACAAAAGAAAGCAAACACTACTTGAGGACTCTGGAAGGTAAACAAGAGCAGAGAGGTGATGGGAATGAGCCAGAAGTTGGAGAAGCAGTCCAGTCGCACGGTTTGCACCAAGGGTAGACACCACCTGCACAGTGGCACGTAGCACGTGCAGCTAAAGCTCCGACAGAAAATTTGGATATTTCTGGCCAGGAAACAATGGAACAAAGTCAGTTAGTTACACCAGAGTATGGGAAGAAAATCCTAGAGGAGAGGAAGCTTGAAAAGAGGCACCAGCATTTCTGTGCAGAAGCCCATAAAACTCCCAGCCTAACATGTGAACCACACGTGCTTTGCACAAACCCAAATCAGCACAGCAACAATTTTGAGCACTCAGCTGACATTTGAACCACTTGCAAAATCTCAGCCTAACCTCAGCCTAATCCCTGAACCTAACAGGTTCAAAGGAGACAGGCCAAAATCAGCATGACCAAGGTTTTGAGAAAACAACTGAGACCTGAGCCACTGCAACAAAAGGTTAAACACAACTGGTAGTCTGAACAAAATAAACTCGATCTCCTACAGAAACAAACCATCAACATTCTTCAGAGGATTATAACAAAACCCAGAGTCTACACATTTCACAACATCCATGAAATAATAATAATAAAACAACACAACATACCAAAACTGAGGAAAATAGGAGTCATTCTCAAGGGAAAAGGCAACTGAGAGACATTGATTCTGGGATGACTCAGATGATAAAATTATCAGATAAAGATTTTTAAAGCAGCTATTATAAAACTGCTCTATGTGGCAAAGAAACATACTTGAAATAAATCAAAAAGGTAGAAATTTTAAAGAAATACAAAATTTTATAAGAAGAACAAAATGGAAATTTTACAAATAAAAAAATAAATTATTTAAATAAAAAACTCCCTGGAAACTCCATGAAGACATGCCAATTTGTCTTCAAACTGTATTTTAACCAGCACTAGTAACAGTTTCTGCTCAGAACAGGTCCATGAAAATGTTTAATGAATAAAATCAAGTCTGGTAAAATGAAATATTATTTAAAATATTTTAAATAGAGCATATAATTCACATAGGCTGAAAAGTTTATATGAAAGCACATATAAATTTTTAATGGAGAAACCTCAGTCCTTTATATCAAGGATAAACCACATTATCATCTTTACCTTTTGAAATACTAAATATCCCATACTAAAGACAAAATACAAAGTAATCTATTAAACATCCTAGATATATAAAAAAATTAAAATTTTCCCATGTGTCTTGAATCTACTTGAAAGGAGACTGGAAATTGCAACTCTGTTCTAACCACAAGGCTGAACGAACTAAAAAATCAACAACTTTAAGAAAAGTAAGGTCACAGAGCCAACAACAATTTTCCGTCGAACCGAAAATTGGAGAGACAGAGAGGCAGACAAAAAGAATCACAACTTACCGGAGTGGAAACTCATGAGTTGAAACTCCACCAGAACCCGGTCCCAGAGTAAAACAAGAAAAAAACCTGAACTGTAATTAACAAATTGCTGGAGGCTCAGAGCAGACAAGTCCAAGAAGTAAAAACTCCAAGGGACCCGGTCATAGGTGGGCCCCTCCATGCAACTGTGAGTTTCACCTGCAGGAGCTCAACCAAGTTCTCATAGTAAATACTGGAGAAAAAGACTCTGGAGCTTCCAGCGGGGACAGAGAAAAAGGAACTATTTTGAAATACAGCTGAGCATGCTGTTCTTTCTAAAAAGGCCCGCCCACAGGTAAGACTATTTAACCACAGCCTTACCTGCTGGGGTTTTGAACCTAACTGACTTGCTGGGAGGGAAACACCCAACTGCAGACCATACTAGTCATCCTGTCCCACAAAAGGAAGGGAGAATGAGAATTATATATGCAGTTCACAGTGCAGAGTTACAGGCTCACTAAAAGACTGAGACCCACTCATAGAACTCTGAACGCTTCCCACCCCCCCCACCCCACCATCACATTACTAAAGGCCTATTTACAGCAACTGCTTTTACCCAGTGCATTAAGTCTATCACGAGAAACATTACAAGGCACATCAAAGGCAGCAATTACAGTTGGAAGAGGCAGAGGAAACATCAGGATCAGATATGCCAGGGATGTTGGGATCATCAGACTGAGAATTTCTGCTAACGCCTGTTCCATTTAAAACACTGGGACCTGGGCTTCCCTGGTGGCGCAGTGGTTGCGCGTCCGCCTGCCGATGCAGGGGAACCGGGTTCGCGCCCCGGTCTGGGAGGATCCCACATGCCGCGGAGCGGCTGGGCCCGTGAGCCATGGCCGCTGAGCCTGCGCGTCCGGAGCCTGTGCTCCGCAACGGGAGAGGCCGCAACAGAGGGAGGCCCGCATACCACAAAAAAAAAAAAAAAAAAAAAAAACACTGGGACCATCTTTCATGTTCCTGAGCGAAGGAAACGTCTTTCAAGGTCTGATCACACTGATACCAAGCATTTAATTCTTCTTTTCCAGAAAAATCACAGTAAAATACTTTAAAAATACAGAATTGCAAAAACATAGCTGTGGAAAACATAGCAAGGGGTCAACTTAGAAATAAGCTCTGAGCCAACTTCTTCATCATGAACAGAAGGGTTCTGTTGGAAGCTTCCAAGGCAATCCAGCCCATCCTTCATCAACTGCAGTGACAATCAAGAGGGCCCTGAGGGAAACATCTTCATGTCACCTCACAGCTCACGATTTTCATAGATCACATAAAAGGGAAGGCAATGTATTATTATTAAGCTAACTGGTTAAACTAAGTTTTAACTGTTAATAGAAAAGATCACTGACATCTTTCCAAGTCCTTATCAAAATAGTCAAATTATTTACTAGTTACCAAAGAACATTTCCAATATATAACTTAATGAGGAGAAAGCAGGCAGGCCTCGAATAAACCTGAAACATTTTAAAAAGAAATATTTTGTGAAATTAAAAAAATTTATTTATTTATTTATTTTTGGCTGCATTGGGTCTTCGCTGCTGCGAGCGGGGTCTTCTCACTGCAGTGGCTTCTCTTGTTGCGGAGCACGGGCTCCAGCCATGACGGCTTCAGTAGTTGTGGCTCGCAGGCTCTAGAGCACAGGCTCAGTAGTTGTGGCGCACGGGCTTAGTTGCTCCGCGGCATGTGGGATCTGCCCAGACCGGGGATCGAACCCAAGTCCCCTGCATTGGCAGGCAGATTCTTAACAACTGCAACACCAGGGAAGCCAGTCAATTATTTTTAAATCTAAAAATTCTGGTGTCAAAGTTTAAAAACATCGAGAATATATCATATTTAGTAAAGTAGTACACGAGTTGATTATAGAAGGCCACCAAAGCTTATTCCAGAAGTTAACATTTACAGGAAAGTTCAAATTGTACATACTAAAATTTATTCCAAGCTATGTAAAGAAACGATAAAGAAAACGTAAATCCGTCACACAAAAAACACTTCCAATTGTTCCTTTACAAAGGCACCATGTAGTGACAGATTCAATCATTTCTTGCCCCACGTGTCCTCTCCCTACTCCTCTGCTCCACATCAGGAAAAGGGAAGGGGGTGACCCACAACTGAGTGAATCAAGTCACTGCCCCCTGGCTGAACATGGTGGGCAAATGTTATCTTCGCATACAAGTAATTACAAAATGCACAAGCCTTGTAGACAGCAGCTTTGCAATTCCCATCCTCATCTGCATAATTTAAACAAAAAAATTTTGTTCTGTTTTTTTGGCCGCACCGTGCTGCATGCAGGCTCTTAGTTCCCCAACCAGGGATCGAACCTGTGCCCCCTGCAGTGGAAGCACGGAGTCTTAACCACTGGACCACCAGGGAAACCCCAGTTTAAACAAATTTTAAATGTATTAGATTCTAAAGACACAAATCAGTATTATCACAACTTAATCATCCATATCCAAACAACTCACCACCCATCCGAATCCAGTTTCCCCTCTCTACCTGCACTACTAGGTATTTCCATTTCATTCTGTTTCTCTCTTCTTGCTCCCCTCTGCTCTCCTGCTGTTCCCGCCCTCCTCTCTATTGCTTCCCTCACACCTGTCCTGCCCGGCTCTGCAACCCTTTCCCCTCTTGTTGCTCTTTCTGCCCAACCAGACTGCCCTCAATGTCCATTATTTCTGCTTCTTTCTTCCCCCACCCCTCCTCCCTCTCTGTCCTCTCGGTTACACCTTTTCTGAGACAGGACGGAAGGGGACAGGGCGCAACCTTTAGAAGAATGACACAGCTGTTGAGAATACGACAAAAACTGGTTATAACCGATCAGGCCCGACTTCCAGTAGACTCTGAGCCTCGTTATACGCTCACTGTAATACATTAGCTAAATGACACACCCACAGGCGCCATGACAGTTCCGAGGCCAACCATAAAAGGCCAAAAAACGGGCAGTTGCCCAATTCCTGGAAATCTCCGCCTCTCCCCGAAATAGTTGGAATAATCCTCCCACTCATTAGACTATGAAATTACTCAGCCCCTAAAAACTAACCACGCCATATTTTGGGGCCGCTCTCACCTTCTGAGACAACTGCATTCTGTCTGTGGAATGTGCATATCCCAGGGCCTCTCGCCTTCTGAGGGCCTACATTCTGTCTATGGAGGGTGCATCTCTCTCAATAATCTACTTCTTACCTACCACTTTGCCTCTCACTGAATTCCTTCTACGCTGAGATGTAAAGAACCTGAGCGTCATTAAGTCTGAGACCAGGTGTACGATGTTAATTAAAAGACAGTGGGTTCGAGTCCCAATCTGAGGTGTGTGGTTTCACTTCTCTCCCTGTTACAACTCTCTTCCTCCCAACTCTCTAGCACCCCGTGGGGATGCTTCTTTCCTGCTCTCTCTCTCTTCCTCTGCTCTTCTAGTCACTAGTCCTCTTTCTCTCCCAGCACCAAGTTGCTCTGAAGGCCAAGGTTCCAACTCTTTTATTCTCTCCCCCAATTCCGTGTGTGAAGGGCCTCATCACTGTTGTTCCCCCTCCTACCGCTGATCCAGAGCCCCTGTCTCTGTTGCTCTCCAATCCCTGGAGATCCGGCTTTTTAACTGACTTCGCTATTTCAGTCACCTGCTACAATCAAGGCTTAATCACTTTCATTTTCCGTCTCTTGACAAGTCCTCGGCCACCCTCTATGTTTCCATCGGTTCTCCCCCATTCTTTTCTCATCTCAGTTTTTCTATTTCTCTCGGTCGCTCTGTCTCAGCTTCTCCTGATCCCCCTCGCCCCCATATTTACGGTGATGGCGACTGAATAAGATGCCCGCGCACAGGAAGGGCCCATTTTCCAATGGAGGTGGTGTCACACGGCTGGCCCAGGTCACCTCTCCCTAACGCCGGGTGAGGGGAAGGGCTGACTACAAAGGGGAGGCCTGCGGAGCAGAAACACCGGCCTGAGGAGACGCGAGGACAGAGGGGCGGGGAGGGAGGGGGTCTCAGGAGAGGGGAGGGCTCTGTAGAACCCCAGGACCGAGGAGAGGACGCGGGCTGTCCGGGAGCGGGGCGGCCGGCGCTGCCCTCCAGGGGCCGAGGGGCGAGGCTGGGAGGCGCGAATCCACCTCGCGGAAGAGGGCTTTATAGGGGAAGGCGGAGGTAGTAAAGGATTTAAAGCAGGAAAATGTCGCGAATGGAGGTGTCTACCTGGACCGAAAGTAGAAAAGCCAAGGGCACCGGGACCCGCCTCAGAACGATTTCAAACCTAAAGGAAAACATACCCGACCTGTAACGGTTTTGTCTCGATTTACTGGGTCGGAGGGCCGGCTGCTGGGAGTTAAGGTCCGTAGTGACTCCCAAGACCCTGGGGGTGCAGTCTGCGAGACGGCGCAGCACAGATTTACACTACACGGTCCCTAAGAAGCTGCGCGCGCAGTCTCCGGCGGGACTTCCGGGGGCGGGGCCTGGGTGCTATCGGCGGGGGGCGGGGCGAGGAGGGAGCCGAGTTCCCTGCAGGGAACGCCGGGCTGCGGGACCGGTGATGGGGAAGGAGGGGTGGTCCCCCCTGCCTCGAAACTGCTCATTTTAAGTGTCTGTCTGGAGAGGGGACTGCGAGCCGCAGGTTTAAGCTAGAAAAACAATGTTAACTCACAGCTCCCAGCGTGACCTTTTGCTCCACACTACTCGCTTCCCGGTCTGAAAGAAACTGCGCGTGCGCCTACGGGCTATGGGCGGGACCTGAGCGGAGCACCACCAACAAGGGGAGGGGCGTGAGGAGCCCCGGCCTGCGCAGCGACTGCGAGAGGGAGGGGCGCGTGCCGGCTAGGGGCGTGGTCTGCGCGTCATTTAGTTTCCCTCTCAAGCTCCTTTCCAAGATTACACATGCTTGAGGGTTTTTGTGTCGTGTGAGGTAGCATTGCTTCCAGCTTAGTTTAAGTTATTGTCTTTAATAGTTTTACAGTAAAAGATTACAGTTGTGTGGGCCACTTATTTTGGAAATTAAGATATTTTCTTTTTAACAAGCTGAAAACGGTTTAAGTCAGGACCTATTTCTGCCAGAGGGTTGAACGCCCGTCCTGAACTGAGAGAACTGGGATCTCAGTGAGGGATTGATGTGGGGTGGTGTTTGGATCCAAGAACATTTCCTGCAGTTAGAATTAATTTAAGCAGTTTAAATAAACAGCAACTGGAGTTATCTCTGTAGGGATTACAAGCTAGAATATGAAATACAAAACTCTCCCTGGGTAGAATGGGCTCTTTAATAGTAAAACGCTGTGAACAGCATTTTGTTTCTAGTTTCCATTCACCCAGGAGGCCAAATTCAACTGTGTTCAGTTCCAGAGACTCTGATGGGGACAAGACCTGGATGTGAGGAGTGGAGGGCTAAGCAGTGACAATTTAGGTCCCTAATCTTTGCTTTAAAAAAGAGCAAAAGTTTTTTATGAACTGTATAAATTTGTCGACAAAAAAAAAATCAATATTCAATCTAAGGAAGAAATGGAATATTTTATTTAAGCCAATCTGAGGATCATAACCCGGGAGAGCTCTGAGGACTGTTCGGAAGAGGTAAGGGTGAAGGCCAGTATATATGTGATTTTGGGGAAGAGATACAGTGCAATACAAGCACACGTATTGGAAGGTTACTGCTGTTGGTGAGGAACAGCTGCCTTAGTTAATGGTTTTAGTGCTTTTTTAACTATGGGAAGATGCAAGAAACTGGGTTCATAAAATTGTCTCCTAAAAATATCTATCTGTGGGCCAGTTCTGCCAGTTTTCCCAGAGCAGAGAATAGAGTGCCTCATCCAGATCTTCGCCCTGAATTCCTGTCAGGGTGGCTGTAGTTCAGTGACTGCGGTGGCTAATGTCTTGTTTCTTGTAGAACTGGATGGTGAGCAACAGTCTCTATTTTACAACCCCTTCCCTTTCGGTCTTAATTCCAACCAAGTTTTGGGAGGCATTTCGTGACCAATTTGTCCCACGGTGCTAAGAATGCTCATTCCCAGGTCAGGTGAGGATTTCGTGGATGGGCTACTCGATGTGCTGTAACTGGACTAAGCCCTGTTAACAGTAGACAAAAGCCTCTGGCCCGCCTATCTTAGGAGTCTGTTATGGTCCAGGTTCCCTCTTGTTGCTTCTTCCCATATCTAGAGTTACACTATTACAATCATTGATCTTATAGGACTATATTTGGTCAACTGTTTCAAGTCACATAGTCACTATTATTTTTATTGGAGGCTCGGTCACACATTTGGTAATGCAAGAAACAATAATCTTGTAAAATAGGCAGAATACAAGTAGTATAGCTATTATCATTAATAAGGTCCTAAGTAAGTATTTAAGTTACGAACTTCCACTAGGTGCGACCCCTTATCTCCCAAGGTTGTCAGACCCAGTCTGTTCTGCACCAATTGTTATCTCTTTTTTAAACCATTTTAAAAAATTGAAGTATAGTTAATTTACAATGTTGTTAGTTTCAGGTGTACAGCAAAGTGATTCAGTTATACACACACGTAACATAATATTTATATATTATATATATCCTAAAGTATATATATAATATATATTCTTTTTCAGATTCTTTTTCATTATAGGTTATTACAAGATACTGAATATACTTCCCTGTGCTATGCAGTAGGTCCTTGTTGTTTATCTATATTACGTATAGTAGAGTGTATATATTAATCCCAAACTCCTAATTTATTCCCCCCACCCCCGCTTTCCCCTGGGGTAACCATAAATTTGTTTTCTATGTCTGAGTCTACTTCTGTTTTGTAAATAAGTTCATTTATATCAATTTTCTTAGATTCCACATATAAGTGATATCATATTTGTCTTTCTGTGTCTGACTTACTTAACATGATAATCTCTAGGTCTATCCACGTTGCTGCAAATGGCACTATTTCATTCTTTTTTATGGCCGAGTCATGTACCATTGTGTCTATATACCACAGTTTCTTAATCTATTCATCTGTCGATGGACACTCAGGTTGCTTCCATGTCTTGGCTATTGTAAATAGTGCTGCTATGAACATTAGGGTGCATGTATCTTTTTGTATTAGAGTTTTCTTCAGCTATGTGCTCAGGAGCAGAATTGCAGGATCATATGGTAACTCTATTTTGAGTTTTTAAAAGTAACTTCCATACTGTTCTCTCCATAGTGGCTGCTGCAACTTATATTCCCACTAACAGTGTAGGAGGGTTCCATTTTCTCCACACTCTCTCCCTCATTTATTATATGTAGACTTTTTGATGATGGCCATTCTGACGAGTGTGAGGTGGTACCTCATTGTAGTTTTGATTTGCATTTCTCTAACGATTAGCGATATTCAGCATCTTTTCATGTGCCTATTGGATATTTGTATGTCTTCTCTGAAGAAATGTCTCTTTTGATCTTCTGCTTATTTTCTGAACCAATTGTTATCTTTAAGGGAAGTAATAGATTGACATTGTATATAAAGTTCACTAAAGATGTCTGCATGTATAACACAGGTGGTGAGTCACCATGACCCCTTACAGGATTGAGAAAGGAATGTTATCTTTTAAGGAGTTATGTAGCTAGCACTAGAAGAATAAAAGTTGATCTTTAATGTTGAGCACGTATTTCTGCCATTGGGGAGGTCTAGTTAATGCATAATGCAGATGCACAGTGCACACTAGAGGGAAGGGAAGACAAAGGGTAGAGAAAAAGTTTTTCTTGTTTTGCCTTTAAAATATGAACTTTAATTAATCAAATTGCATTTTTAATATAATTGTTATTCTATTCGACACTTGAGATAAACTTGTTCACGTCATCATATACATATCAATAACATCTAAATATAATTAATTTCAAATTCACTATACATTCATTCTGAAAGTACCTGGAAAGTTTATTTTTTATTTTAAAATTGGAAGGCATTTGAGCTTTTTGTTTTCTATTTCTGAATGTTCGGGTGTGGATAACGAAGCTTGTAAAATATACAGTCTCCAGATGACATTGGGATTATTTTGACCTAAAGAATAATCGATTTTGCATTATTTCTATGGATATTTAGTAGGGAGGTATATTCTCTTTAATATGAACACTAGAGAAAGTAAAACTAGATTACCTGAGGTCTGATAACTTCATTTCCACCCTCAACAATATTTAATGGTGTTCAGCAATTAGTAGAATAGAATGCAGTAAGCTAATGAGGGCCCATTTAGGAAAGAAGCTTGTCTTTCTGACAAACACACATTGGTTCTATGCATATTTTTCCACTGTCTTCTCTAGAATAGTAATGGTGTTACTTTCACAAGTAGGAGACTTGAGAAACAAAGTGGTTTGTCTGCCCCTTGCCTATGTTTCCTCCCTCAAGTCTTCCAGCTTCCCCTCTACTGTTCGGTTCAGACACCAGCTTCCTGCTGTTCTACTTTCTACTGTTGGTTTACACAATCCCAACAAACCCAATCAAGTCAGCATTTGAGGCTGTGAATATTTAAGCCAATGTCATTGCAAACAACCAAGAACTTTTGTCCATGGAGGGGTCTAGGCAGCCGGGAGGCCTCTCCTTTTTCTGCTGATTTTAGGCTCTTTTATTTCCGAAATGGGTCTTGCTTAGCATGAGGCAGCTGCCCCTTGGTTAAGTTCACTGCGGTCCCGGTTGAACTTACACTTGCCCTTTGCACTTGTTGAGGGTAAGGGGCATTGTCTGGATGGAGGACCCTTGGCTAGACCCGCGTCTGCTGTTCCTGGTCAGCTCCTTCCTCACTCTTGCCAGGGCAAAGGACCCCTGCACACATCTGTTCCCCAAAGTGAAGACCATGCCGGAGGGTGTGCGAGTTTCACTCTGTGTTCTTCTCATTAATTTGCTGACTACCTACGGAGTACGTACTATAGTCCAGGCTTGTTTTGTCTGCATCAAGGGTAAAATGATAAGCCAGTGGAATACACTCCCCTACCTTATCCAGGTGGTTTTTCCATAATGGAGACAAGCACACCCTGTCACTTACTTACAGCCATGCAAGTCAGATGCCCCAAAGCAAAGGACGTGTGTGCACTCATTCTCCTGTGACCCTCTACTTCCTTGCCCTCCCTGGCATCCCCGTCACATCCAGCTGTGCCTCCTCTGTGCTGTCCCCGTGTGGCTCATCCCAGCTGGAGAAAAGCACACCCCCAGATTGACTGGTCTCGCTTCAGATTGCTGGCTCTGTTCCCTCACGTTCCCTGTGTGTCTGCTCCATACCTTTCCTTCACAGGCCCTCGTAAGTCCAATTCATCCTCTCCCATCTTTTCTCTCAAAGACCCTGTTTCTTCTTCCTTGAGCCCCTGGAGCGAAGGGAAGAGATCTCCTCTAACTGGCTCACCCATCTGCCTCAGGGCCTGTGTTCTCTCCTCGGCATCGACTGTGAAGTCTGTCCCTGCTCCTGGCTGCGGCTGACCCTGCGATTGTGCCCGTTGCCGGCTTCACTCTGTGTCAGGACGGCATGGCATCCTTCCTCCACTGCATCATGTATTTACTTTTTGGGGTTTATTTTCGTCAGCATACACAAATGGTGGTGTTGCCTATCTTACACACAAGGACCAACACACACACACACACACACACACACACACACACACACACACGCCAAAACCTTTTTATGCACTCTACCATCTTTAAAACAAAGCATTCTTAATTAACTACTACATTTTCCCCACTACTAAGTACCTTTTTTTCTATGCTCCATTTCAGAGCACAATATACTACAAACTTGTTTATGCTCTTTGTCTTCAATTCTTGCCTCTAGTTCTCCCGTGAACCCCACCCAATCAAGCTTTCACATCCACCATCCACTGATACTTTCTTTTCCAGAGTCACCAATGACCTCCTCTTCTCTCAATCCAATAATTTATTTTCCCTTCTCATCTGGGCATTTCCTGAACACATTGTTTATATAGGACACCCTGTCACTCTATCATTGTACATGTACACCTTCATTGTACTTTTAAACATCGTACCTTACTGCTGAATTACCCTTATGGAATATAAGCTACTGGAAGCTAGGGCATTGATTTTGTTTCCTGCTATGTCATCAGTGATTAGAATCATTTCTTTTCTTTTTTTTTTTTTTTTCCAAAGGGGATGATGCTCTCTTTCTGTCACATTATTATTTTATTTAAAAAATTAAAAAAAAATTTTTTTTTGGCTGTGCTGCAAGGCATGTGGGATCCTAGTTCCCCGAGCACGGATCAAACCCGCAGCCCCTGCATTTGAAGCGCGGAGTCTTAAGCACTGGACTGCCAGGAAAGTCCCAGAATCATTTCTTACCGATAGAATGAACGAATGCATTTTATCAGTGCAAAGAAGAAATTTCCTGTAATGGGCACAATCACAGATTAGTAGGTCAAACGGTCAAGTAAAATATATTTGTGACACTGAATTCCTCACTTCCATAACTTTCCCACATAGTGTACTAAGCATCTGTCGTAAACGGTCACGCTGCGTTTTGTTCACACATTGTGAATTTTAGGCAACATGTGCTAAACGGATCTAACTCATCAGGGAAGTAATGTTTTCATGGAATTTTTCCAATCCACCAAATATTAATTTCAAGATTCCCTCTCCAATGCTCCATTCTACTCCCAATACAAAATAATAATCTGATTTGTCATGTAGGTTGGTGTTTTTGTTTTTGTAAGTGACCGACTGCCTACCTAGAAAACAGTGAATGAAGCAAGTAGGTTTGTCATTCTCGCCTAACAGGAAGTTCAGAGGGTGCCGTGGGCGGTGTGATAGGTCCTCTGCCCGTTCTACCGCCGTGAGCACTTCAGTCTTCGGTGTCCTAATAGCAACCTGGCTGCGGGATGACGAAGAAGGGTGAAGGCTGAGGGGTAAAACCCTTTTCATTATTAGATTTTGTCCTGTTTTCATGGAAACAATAATCCCAGACATTTTCCCCCCAAATATTATTAGCTAGTTGTGTTAAATGGCCACCATAATTAATAAGGGATTGGAATTTTGGAATTTCATATTCACACCTCATGTTCAAGAAAACATGTTGCAGATCAAAGTAAAATATCCCTTATTAATGATATTAAATGACAGGGTAGCCAAGGATAATTGTGGGAAGAGATATATCAACTGACTTTGTTCTAAGGCCTGAGAGTATACTATTCCGTGCAACTCATGGCCAGTCTATGAGGCGTTCCAAATGAGGCAAAGTTATTAGAGGACTTAGTGTTGTCTAAATTACAGATTTATTTCCTTTCAGCTTCATCTCAATCTAAACAAACTAAAATAATTCTTCAGGGACTTCCCTGGTGGTGCAGTGGTTAAGAACCTGCCTGCCAATGCAGGGGACACAGGTTCGAGCCCTGGTCCGGGAAGATCCCACATGCCACGGAGCAACTAAGCCCGTGCGCCACAACTACTGAGTCTGCGCTCTAGAGCCCGCGAACCACAAGTACTGAGCCCGTGTGCCACAACTACTGAAGCCCGAGCGCCTAGAGCCCGTGCTCCACAAGAAGAGAAGCCACCGCAACGAGAAGCCCGCGCACCGCAATGAAGAGTAGACCCCGCTCAGCACAACTAGAGACAGCCCGCGCACAGCAACGAAGACCCAACGCAGCCGACAATAACTTAAAAAAATAAATTAAAAAAATAATAATTCTTCAAGTTTTAATACAGATATTCTGATTCTAGTATCAGGATAGGAAATAAAAAAATCCATTTTGAGATGTTATTCATTCATGCCGTCCTCCCTGACAGTGAGAGACATACAGAAGGCTTGTACTTGGGAAACAGTCTAATGTCATCTCTAAATGTATTTTCATACTTAATGGAAATATAACTGTTATATCATAACTCAGTGAGGTTCAGAATTGGGGAAGCTACAATAAATATTTCCCATGAAGCAGCAGAGATGTCAACAGGATTTCCCTGGAAATGGCAAACATACTCAATTGACGGTGAACTTAAAATGTTATTTTAAAGTTATGTTTGTTCTGAAACACATGAAATAATTCTTACATTATACTCCTCAATTATATTTTTCACTTTTATTCATTTTAATTTCCACATATAGTTGCATGGTAATTACACCAACATAATGACTTCCTTCACCCTTTTAATTGCTCCACATCAAGAGCTATGTGTTCCCCCTAATTTCTCAGCCACTGTGCAGCTAGGCAAGGCCTTGAGAACAGTTTCGCCAAATAGGGTGTGAGTGGAAGTAATGCATTACTCATCTGAATGACCAAATCTCTATGTCATAAATCACAGTATCACCATCAGAACTTCCTCTTATACAAATATCCCTGAGAGAAGGGAAAACACGTATCCACAAAGACTTCTTGTAAAAGATGTCCATAGAAGCATTTTTCTTAACAGCCAAAATGTGTAAAGAACCCCTCCAGGGCTTCCCTGGTGGCACAGTGGTTGAGAATCCGCCTGCCGATGCAGGGGACACGGGTTCGCGCCCCGGTCC
>NC_041230.1:2298752-2307013 GCF_002837175.3 Physeter macrocephalus
CGGGTTCGTGCCCCGGTCCGGGAAGATCCCACATGCCGCGGAGCGGCTGGGCCCGTGAGCCGTGGCCGCTGAGCCTGCGCGTCCGGAGCCTGTGCTCCGCAACGGGAGAGGCCACAGCAGTGATAGGCCCGCGTACCGCAAAAAAAAAAAAAAAAAAGAACCCCTCCAACGAGTGAAGACTGGTTAATCAAACTGTGGATATTACTACTCAGCAATAAAAAGTTATGAGGCACTAATAAATGTTACAATATGGATGAGCCTTGTAGACAGTAAACTAACTGAAAGAAGGGAGAAATAAAGCCACGTTATATGACTTAATTTATATGAAATGCCCCAAAGAGCCACATTCATGCAGACAGAAGGTAACAATGTTTCCTTGTGGCTGGGGATGGAATATGGAATAACTGCTAAAGTGTGCAGGTTCTTTTTTTTTTTTTTAAAGGGGAGTGAGTGATGAATGATGAAAATACTGCGGTTGGACATTGTAAATATACAAGTCCTACCATACTGTGCACTTAAAAAGTGTGAATTTTATCGTATGCAAATTATACCTCAACAAAACAAACATAATCTAGTATCTCCATATCAAACTCAGGAAAGAGATCTGCTCTATTATACTAACCATGGCCTACAAGGTGTTGGGGATATGAGTTCCAGTTTCCATTGTACTAATGGAAGGAAAAGACGATGACAGGAATAACGGCAAGATGGGGAGGAACTGAAGAGACACATTGTAAGATAAAACTAACATATCAGGTCTCCAAAAATTCCAGTGATGCACCTGCACATTAGCAACAAGTCTCCTGCTTCCACATTCTGAGACTTTAGTTCAACCTAAATTAAAACGTGAGAGGCCTCTTTCTTTGTGTTCATATAACACATGCTTTGTACCTGTCATTGCTCTGTGTACATTTTCATACCACACAAAACTAAAAATAACTTGATATATGCATCATCCAGATTTTTCACTGATTCCATAAAAAGGAAATACAAAATATACAAATTGGGCTAAACAGTATTTTTAAAACACGATAAATATGACTAACAAAATGGAATGTTACTACAGTTTAGAAACTATGAAACATATTGCTTATTACTGTAACTTCAAACAGATTTTTATAGCCTTTCAACAATGACTATTATGAAGAATTACTGAATCATTATGTACTGTCTCATACACACTTCCACATATTAATTTTCATGAAACAAGTATGAAAATATCTTAGGCAATTTTTGTAAATCGGATTTCACAACCATTTTCAATAATCATATTGTACAATGGGCTCTACATGTGCATCAGAAGGAATGTCGCAAGTATGTTATCACATGATGAAAACTGTGGTCTTTTCCCAACCAAGAATTCAGGAGTTTCAAGCGTAAACATTCAGTTTTTATACGAAAGAGTCTGTTTCCATTTTTGATGTCTGACTACTGACACCTTTAAACCTCACTAAAACCTCTTCCGATTCTGCCCAACTGGGCAGGGCAGGCTGATGATAAAGCCTGAGTGCTCCCTCCCTTGGCAGCAGTTGTAGGTTCACATCACAAGAAAGTACCATCACCCCAGCCTGGTCCTGTATCCACCATAACACAAGCCAGTCACCATTCTCTGCTCTCTGTAGCCATTTTTGGAACAACTTGGGAAGTCTACCCTGCTCTCCCCAGAAAGGCTCATTATGTAACAAACATTCATATGCAAACACTTTGTGTATGGAATTATTAGTCCTGACATCCAAAACTTGAGTGGGCTCTGTCCTGTTCCAGCAGAGTTAGCACAAGTTCAAACTAACAAAACATGTGTTACAGGGTGACTATATGAGCTATCAAAAAAATTCTCAGCGTGGGGCTTCCCTGGTGGCGCAGTGGTTGCGCGTCCGTCTGCCGATGCAGGGGAACCGGGTTCGCGCCCCGGTCCGGGAGGATCCCGCGTGCCGCGGAGCGGCTGGGCCCGTAAGCCGTGGCCGCTGGGCCTGCGCGTCCGGAGCCTGTGCTCCGCAACGGGAGAGGCCACGGCAGGGGGAGGCCCGCATACCACAAAAAAAAAAAAAAAAAAAAAAAAAAAAATTCTCAGTGTGTATGTTCATTCTTAAAAGGAAACTCATGAACACCGATCCTTTCAAATTATTTCCCTGAGTGCTCCAATTACAAAAAATAGGCTGTTATATTTATCTTTACTTCTGAAATTTCTATTTTCTTATATGTTTCCTATCCTTACTATATTTCTATTTTCACTTCAGGTAAAGGTGCAATCCCTGGGTCTAATCTTGGCCTCCACACACAAAAAGGCAGGCAAAACTATAATCATATCGTGTATATCCATGAATGGGGAGGCAGGTATTAGGGTGTGAGAATCTGAAATTTCACTGTATTTTTATTATAGCCACAGAAATAATCTAGGATACACCATGCAGTGAATAGCTAAATGCAAATTATGAATATACATTTTCAAAATTGTAAGTTGAGTCTAACGTGGAAAGAGATTGTTATGGATGCCATTCAACCCAAACAGCCAAATAATGTATTATTAGTGTTCATCTAGTCTGTCACTCCCCAGAGGCTCTCAAATTTATATCATACTGTATCTTAAAATTGTGTCCTAGTTTTTCTACGTTACACGGATATGAATAAACCCCACCTAAAGAAGTAGGTCCTTTTTTTTTTTTTTTGGCCGTGCAGCGCAGCTCGGGGGATCTTAGTTCCCTGACCAGGGACTGAACCTGGGTCCTTGGCAGTGAGAGTGCGGAGTCCTAACCACTGGACCGCCAGGGAATTCCCAAGAAGTAGGTCCTTTCATCTTACTGATCCCTTCCCTGAGAGCATCATGGTGACAAATGAAAAGCATGTAATGAAACTATGACATCAACAGGTGTCTAAGTTCAGGTTGTAGGTCATCAACAATAATGTAGCCTTTTCAAGAAACATCAAATAACTGAATAAAAAAATTTCACGGGGCTTCCCTGGTGGCGCAGCGGTGGAGAGTCCGCCTGCCGATGCAGGGGACGCGGGTTCGTGCCCCGGTCCGGGAGGATCCCACGTGCCGCGGAGCGGCTGGGCCCGTGAGCCATGGCCGCTGCGCCTGCGCGTCCGGAGCCTGTGCTCCGCGACGGGAGAGGCCACGGCAGTGAGAGGCCCGCGTACCGCAAAAAAAATAAAAAATAAATTTAAAAAAAAATCACAAACTGAAGATAAACTTTCCCAGATGTCCTTTCTCCACTGGCAGATTTAGTTCTCCCAGTATAAATTTTCTTATGTGTAAGTCGATCGACAGCACTGGTTGAACACTTTATCACCTTTGTTACATTTGTAATGTTTCTATCCAGTATGAATTCTTTGTGGTGTATCCTAGGCCACTGCTTAAAGGCCTTGACACACTTGTACAGTTTCTATCTTATGTGACTTCATTCATGACCACAAAGGTACACATTTCTGACAAAGCTGATCACTGTCATTACACTTGGAAGGTTTCTCTCTAGTAAGAATTGTTATGTTCCACAAGCCTGGTTGCAAGCTTTGCCACATACTTAAGTTTTATATGATTTCTCTCCTTGATGGAGTCTCTGATTTTAAGGCTTGACCACCTGCATAAGTTTTATCTCAATCCTAATATTTGTATTATATTCTTTCTACTATGAATTCTCCAACGATCCCCAAAGCTTCAGCTTTTAATAAAAGCACTGCCACATGTATCAGCTTTATAATGTTTCTTTTCAGTATGTATTTTCTGATGCCTAGAAAGGTTTGTTAATTGGGTAAAAGCTCTGCCACACTCATGACATTTGTAAGGTTTCTCACCAGTATGAATTATCTTATGTCGATTAAGATGTGAACTATCTGTAAAGGCTTTGCCACACTCATTACATTTATGAGATTTCTCTCCAATATGAGTTCTCTTGTGACGCCAAAGTTGTGAATTCTGGATAAAAGCCTTATCGCATTTATTACATTTATAAGGTCTTTCTCCTCTATGAATCCTCTGATGTGCCGCAAGGCTTGAGTGCTGGATAAAAGCCTTGCCACACAAATTGCATTTGAGTTCTCCAGTGTGAGTTCTCTCATGACCCCACAGCTGTGACTGCTGCATCAAAGCCTTGACACACACACTACATTTATTTGGTTTCTTTCCAGTATGCCTTCTCTGATGCCTACTAAGACTTGAAATTTGGGTAAAAGCTCTGCCACACTCATCACATTTGTATGGTTTCTCTCCAGTATGGATTGTCTTATGTTGAGTAAGATTTGAATGTTTTGTAAAGGCTTTGCCACACTCAACACATATATAAGGTTTCTCTCCAGTATGGATTCTCATGTGTTGGGTAAGGATTGACCGCACGGGAAAGGCTTTGCCGCACTCATTACATTTGTAAGGTTTCTCGCCCGTATGAATTTTCTCATGAATCCAAAGGAGTGAACGTTGAATAAATGACCTCCCACACTCACGACACTTGTAAGGTTTCTCCCCAGTGTGCAGCCTCTGATGACTCACGAGGACTGAATTTCGACTAAAGACCTTGCCACACACATCACATTTGTATGGTTTCTCTCCTGTGTGGATTATCCGATGGTTCCTGAGGGCTGAGTGCACACTGAAGGCTTTGCCACACTCATTACATCTGTAAGGTTTCTCTCCAGTATGGATTATCTTATGTTGCGTAAGATTTGAATGCTTCCGAAAGGCCTTTCCACACTCAACACATAGGTAAGGCTTCTCTCCAGTATGGATCCTCTTATGCTGAGTAAGGCTTGAACGCTTCCTAAAGGCTTTGCCACACTCATTACATGTGTAAGATTTCTCTCCAAAATGCACCATCTGATGACTTCCAAGGATTGATTTTCGACTGAAGACCTTACCACACACATCACATTCATATGCCTTCTCTCTTGTATGGATGACCTGATGTCGAGTGAGGTTTGAGCGCTGATTAAAGGCTTTGCCACACTCTTTACATCTGTAAGGTCTCTCTCCAGTATGAATTCTCCGATGACACGCAAGGTGTGAATTTCGGCTAAACACCTTACCACATACATCACAATTATATGGTTTCTCTCCTGTGTGGATTAACCGATGTCTACTGAGGTTTGAGCCATAAGGAAAGGTTTTGCCACACTCATTACATTTGTAAGGTTTTTCCTTGTGTGCTTTCTGGTCTTGTATCAGTATTGAAGGATGCATAAAGTCATTCTTATATGTATTAGAAATGTTGGTTTGGACAATAGGAGAAATCGTCTGAAGTGGTAAAAATGAGGTACTGCTGTTGATACTCTTGTCAGCCTGATTAAATTCATCAAATTTCTCTTCACTTTTAAATATATGCAGTTCATCCCAAAAGCTTAATGTAAGCTTATTTTCAATAAGTTTGTTTCCAGTATCCCTTCCACCATGTTGATTTTTTCTGTCAGTGAGATTTTCACTATGGGCTATAGGCATTCCTTTGTAATTTCTTTCATCATCTCTCCACTGACACTCAAACACATGCATGTTTTCCTGGATCTCCCTGAAGTAAAAATCTCTGATTTCATGGCTTTCATGTCTTCCCAACATCACTGTTTGGAATACTTCTCCTGTGTCACTGTTCGCTTTTGGTTTTAATTTCTTGATCACATGTATATGACAGACAGCTACAAGATATAAAGAAACATACGTATCCTATTAATTACAGATCGTAAATAAATGTTTCATGTTGAAAACGTGATACGACGCCAAAGGTAATACTTATCCTGAACAGAGTTATATAACTTCCCAACCATGATCTTCAAATTTTTTGACACACTAAAGAAATAGGATCCTTTATGAATGAAAGAATAATCACGTGTAATTCAAATTAATTTTAGGGTAGCCTAGTCAAACACCCTACGACAAAGACACTCACATTGTGCCAACTTAGCTCTCAAAGAAAGGGTATTTTCCACCATGACCACAAAGATCACATACCTGTTAGCAGTAAACATACTGCTGTCTCATAACTGAGGAGAAAAAACCATAATATATATTTTATGCATAATTACTGTACATAAATAAGTACTAAAGGACAATGTACTGTAATGGTAAATAATCCAAAACAAGCTTATCTAATGGATAATCTAAATAACTCACAGTTTAGAATCACAAAACCATTGTAGCATTGAGAAAATAAATCAATAAAACAATTTAAAAGAAAACAAAATATTTATCTTAATACACATTATAAATCCACATGTACCCATTGAGAATAGGCATTTTACAGCATTAATAAGTGGTGCATGTCAGATATATTGCATAATACATGCTGAAAAAACATCATCTATAAATCACAATATAAATTGATAAATATTCTAGCAAATCATGATAAAGCCAGCATAAATAATAAGTCACCATATTATAGAAAATTTTACTCTGTGGAACTCTTAACATTCCCCCTTTAGAATAAAGAAAGGACTTATATTCTAGAAGGAGCACACAATATGAGAACTGGGAGTTATGTTGAAATCACCGACTTATGCAATATCATGTCAGGAAAATACACAACATTATAAAGAAGAGCTGGAGAAAGAAGTCAGAAGTCACAGTTACGATTTCATGACTGCAGTTATATCAGTCAATTAATAGAGGAATTCCCTCTCTATGCAGTGCCCTTTAATTATCCTGTTCACTGGCACCAAATTATATGTGATACAGAGTAATGTGCTTTGAAAATTTACTAATTAAGGTCAGAGACAACATTGTTGAGAATATACTGCAAAATAAAAACATACAAGGTGTATTGCAGACAAAGGGATATTCATAATAAACATGACAGAAAGTTGACATATCTTATTATAGAAAAGTAACTTTTTGAGTCTTTACTGTAAAACATGCAATATTCTAAGCCATCTAAACACACTAATTTGGGGACTTCCCTGGTGGCGCAGCGGATAAGACTTCACGCTACCAGGGCAGGGGGCCCGGGTTCAACCCCTGGTCAGGGAACTAGATCCCACACACATGCCGCAACTGAGTTCACATGCCACAACTAAGGAGCTGGCGAGCTGCAACTAGGGAGCCCGCCTGCTGCAACTAAGACCCCACACAACCTAATAAAAAAACCCAAAAAACAAAAAAACACTAATTTGTTTTAAGGCTTGAGGTAAATCACCACTATTTTTAAAATAAGGACAGCAGATTCACACGGTTTATGTACATAACACAAATTTACACAGAAAGTGAGAGAAGCAAGATTTGAACCTGTACCTACAGAATCAGACATGTTCTTAAGGACGACTGGCCACTCAGGCAGTATAGATTACAAAATATTACAACGAATACCAGGAGCTTAGAAAGAAATACTTCAAGGGAGATATAAGAACTCAGCTGTGTCACTATAATAGTGTGACTCGGCCACTCCTCCTGGAATTGGCTTTTGAGTCATCAGCCCTGTACATTCTGATTTAGGTCCTGTCTGGAGAAAGTTGTTCAATGGATAAATAGGGGTCATTTTTTTTACAATGCAAGTAGTGCAGGGGTAGGATGGGTGGGTAAAGGAGCGTTGTGAAAATTGGGGAGTTCCAGAGTACAGACTTAATAATTCTAGGAAATAACAGTGTATTCCATCCAAATCAAGATACCTGGTGAGAAAGGTCAGGTATGAGGAAGGGCAAGAGTGGAGGGCAGGGAGTAACAAACATGTGGGTGCACAGCTTGTGTTTGCATATCTGTGGGTATACAACTGCACGAGGGTGACTAAAATACTGACCTCGGAAGAAAAGAAGAACCGGCAAGGAGCACAATGCTTTCCCATCGTTAACTAATGGAATCATATACAGACTATGGGGCAAAAATGGAAGAGATTTTAAAATGCAGAGAGTGTGATGTTGTAGGGAGAAAGCAGGTTTACACCTATATCAATACATGCTGTGAAATTTGTTAAACTGAGTATCTCATGCGTTCCATTTCCAGGCATGTATTCAACACACAATGATATTCCAGGATATGTGCAAGAATGGGAGAAAAATAAGGAAATGGCCATCAAGAGGAGATGGATGTGTTTACTCTGTACACACACATGCAGGTACAATAAAATGTTATCAGTGGTACAGCAAAATAGGGGGATCTTGATTTCAAAAATGATGATCTCCTGGCTGGGTGGGCAGAGAGTTTGTCTGGAGAAACGAAGACAGCAGGAGGTGTTTGCTAAGGTCTGAGCATTTTTTTTTTTTTTTTTTTTTTTTTTGCGGTACGCGGGCCTCTCACTGCTGTGGCCTCTCCAGTTGCGGAGCACAGGCTCCGGACGCGCAGGCTCAGCGGCCAC
>NC_041230.1:2311214-2312171 GCF_002837175.3 Physeter macrocephalus
TGTGGCCTCTCCCGTTGCGGAGCACAGGCTCCGGACGCGCAGGCTCAGCGGCCACGGCTCACGGGCCCAGCCGCTCCGCGGCATGTGGGATCTTCCCGGACCGGGGCACGAACCCGTGTCCCCTGCATCGGCAGGTGGACTCTCAACCACTGCGCAACCAGGGAAGCCCAGGTCTGAGCATTTTAAGATGTGATAATGTTAGTATTTTTTTTTAAAGAATTTTAATAAATAAAACACTAATTATATAAAATCTTTTAAAAAAGAAAACTAAAACTCTTTGTTTGATATTAAAAATAATAGTGTCCCTTTTCCTGAGGTCTCTAATTACTTGAACTCATATCCTGGATCTCTTAACACAATCTCCACCATATAAAAGGCATAAGGAGTGATGTCAGCAAGATGGTAAGACCAATAAACTCAAGGCAATGATTACCCCATGGAGACACCCAGTTAATAACAATATACAACCAAAGGGGAAAAAAATCCTTTGGCAAAACTCTGGAAACCAGTAATAAAGCTGCAGCACTCAAACAAATGACTACCCCCAAAACACTGAACCAAAAAGTGTCAGAAAGATCATGACGATTTGCTTGCCTTTGACTCACTCACTCCCCGGCACACTGCTGTGAGAATGAACAGGAGAAAGCCTCCCAATACCCAGATCTGCCCTCAGGAGGAAATGCAAATCAAAACCACAGTGAGATACCACCTCACACCCCTTAGATGGGTTACCATCAAAAAAGACAAGAGGGCTTCCCTGGTGGCACAGTGGTTGAGAATCCGCCTGCCGATGCAGTGGACACGGGTTCGTGCCCCGGTCCGGGAAGATCCCACATGCCGCGGAGCGGCTGGGCCCGAGACATGGCCACTGAGCCTGTGCATCCGGAGCCTGTGCTCCGCAATGGGAGAGGCCACAACAGTGAGAGGCCCGCGTACCACAAAAAAAAAAAAAAAAAA
>NC_041230.1:2312233-2361479 GCF_002837175.3 Physeter macrocephalus
GTTTCCTTTGCTGTGCAAAAGCTTTTAAGTTTCATTAGGTCCCATTTGTTTATTTTTGTTTTTATTTCCGTTACTCTAGGAGGTGGATCAAAAACGATCATGGGCTTCCCTGGTGGCGCAGTGGTTGAGAATCCGCCTGCCGATGCAGGGGACACGGGTTCGTGCCCCGGTCCGGGAAGATCCCACATGCCGCGGAGTGTCTGGGCCCATGAGCCATGGCCGCTGAGCCGGTGCATCGGGAGCCTGTGCTCCGCAATGGGGGAGGCCACAACAGTGGGAGGCCCGCCTAACAAAAAAAAAAAAAAAAAAAAAAGACAAGAGATAACAAGTGCTGAGCAGAATGTGGAAAAAAAGGGATCACTTCTGGGAAGAATGTAAACTGTTGCAGCCACTATGGAAAACAGTATATAATTTCCTCAAAATATTAAAAAAAACACCCGGCTATCATATAATGCAGCAATTCCACTGCTGGGTATATATCGAACAAAATAAGATCACTGTCTTAAAAAGATACCTGCATTCCCATATTCATTACAGCAGTATTCACTATAGCCAACACACAGAAACAACCTAAGTGTCCAAGAGATGAATGGATAAAAAAAATCTAGTAGACATACACAATGCAATATTATTTAGCCACAGAAAAGAAGGAGATTCTCCTATTTGTACCAACATGGATGGACGTTGAGAGTATATGCTCAGTAAAATAAGTCACACGTAAAAACTATGAAATCACTACCTCAGATATCTGCCCCCCATGCTGTTGCAGCATGATTTACAAGAGCCAAGACATGGAAATAACCTAAGTGTCCAACAGTATGTAAATAAATTTTAAAATGTTACACACATAATGGAATATTATTCAGCAATAAAAAAATTAAGTAGTAAATCCTGCTACCTGTACCAGCATGGACAGACCTTCAGGGCATTATTCCAAGTGAAGTAAGTCAGGAGAGAAACACAAATACAGTATGACCTAAATTATATCACACATAATAGAATTTTAAAACAAAACAAAAGCCAAACGATTAGAAAAAGAGTAGAATAGTGGTTGCAGGGGCTGGGGATTGGCAGTTTCAGTTATAAGGTGAATAAGTTCAGGGGATCTAATACACAGCATGGTGACTGTTGTTAACAATACTGTAATTATATACTTGAACTTGATAAGACAGTAGATGTTAAATGTTCTCACCACACACACAAAATTGTAATTATGTGAACTGATGTGTTAACTAAGCTGTGGTAATTATTTAGCAATATATTATATGTATATCAAATCATCACTCTGTACACTTTAAATTTACACCATGTTATGTTTGATTATCTATCAACAGACCTGGGGAAAAAGAAAATACAAAGGAGTACACAAAAGAGATCCTGGTTTATCATGTGAATAAGAATTTCAAAAAAAAAAAAAAGCAGAGAGAGAGAAAGGAAGAAAAGATGGGAAAAAAAAAAGATGTCAAAAGACCAAAACAGAGCCAAAGCTCCAGAAGGAAAGAAATAAGAGTAAGATTAGAGATAAAGGAACTAGAAAATTAAAAAAACTACAATCACAAAACTAAAAGTTGGTTCCTTGAGAGACAAAATTTACACTCAGCAAGATTAAGAAAAAATCAGAAGACTCATAGCTAAACTCAGAAATGAAAGAGGGAACATTACAACTGATGCTACAGAAATCAAAAGGATTATAAGAGAATAGTATAAGCAATTCTATGTGTAAATAAAGAGCGGCAAACCAAGCAGAAATGGCTAAATTTTTAGCAACACAACCTCTGAAGACTGAACAATTCAGAAATACAAAAACTGAACAGACCTATACCTAGTAAGGAGATTGAATCACTAATCAAAAAGATTTCAACAAAGGAAAGCCAGATAGCTTCACTGCAGAATTCTACCCAACATTTAAAAACAACGAATGCCTATCTTCCTCAAACACTTGCAAAAAAAACATGAAGTGGAGGAAATACTTCCAAACTCATTCTGTGAGGCCAGAATTACTCTAATACTAAAACAGACAAAGACACTGCTAGAAAACCACAGACCAATACCTCTGATGAATACTGATGCAAAAATCACATATAAAACGACAGTAAACCAAATGCAACACCACATTAAGAGAATTATACACCACGACCAAGGGGGATGTATTTTTGGAATGCAAGGGTGGTTCAACATATAAAAACTTTTCCATGTAAACCTGCACATTAAAAGAGTAAAAGGAAAAAAAAAAAGTTACACAATCATCTCAATTGATGCAGGAAAACTATTTGAAAAAAGTTAACATGATAAAAAACACTCAATAAAGTGGAATACAGAACAGCTACCTCAACACAGGAAAGGACATGTATTAAATGGCCAAAACATCATACTCCATGTTGAAAGACTGAAAGCTTTTCCTTGAAGATCAGGAACAAGACGATACATGCTCTATCTGTATAAAACATATTACTGAAAAAAAAAGTACTAGAAGTCCTAGCCAGAATAGGAAGAAAAAGAAATAAAAGGTATCCAGATAGAAAAAGGAAAGAAAATTATGTTTCCAGCCGATATGATCAAATGTGGAGAAAGACCTGAAGATTCTGAAAAAATCCTGCTAGAACTAATTAATGAATTCAGAAAAGTTGCAAGATGTATTATCAACATGTAAAAATCAAGTGTGTTTTTATACATTAACGATGAACAATCTGAAAGAAAATTGAGAAAACAATTCCACTGACAATAACATCAAAGAATAAAAGATGCATAACCTCAGCAAAGAAGAAGATTTGTACACTGTAAACTAAAAACATTGCTGAAAAATATTAGGAAAGATACAAATAAATGCAAAAATATTCCAAGTTCATGGACTGGAATACAATATTGTCAAGATGTCAATATTACCCAAAACAATCAACATCTTCAATGCAAATACCTAGCAAAATCCCAAGTGTTTCTTGTAGAAATAGATAATTTCATCCTAAGATGCATATAAAATCTCAAGAGACAAAGAACAGCAAAAACAAGCTTGAAGAGAATAAAGTTGGAGGTCTCCCACTTCCTTATTTCAATACTTAACACAGGGCTTCCCTGGTGGCGCAGCGGTTAAGAATCTGCCTGCCAATGCAGGGGACACGGGTTCGAGCCCTGGTCCGAGAAGATCCCACGTGCCGCGAAGCAACTAAGCCCGTGCGCCACAACTACTGAAGCCCACGTGCCCTAGAGCCCGTGCTCGGCCAACGGGAGAAGCCACCGCAATGAGAAGCCCGTACACCACAACGAAGAGTAGCCCTTGCTCACTGCAACTAGAGAAAGCCTGCACACAGCAACAAAGACCCAACACAACCAAAAATAGATAAAAATAAAATAAACAAATTTATTTAAAAAAAAATACTTAACACAAAGGTACACTCATCAAAACAGTGTGCTACTGGCATAAGGACAGAGAGACCAGTGGAACAGAATAGAGAAATAAATGTCAGAAAGAAACAATGTGTATACGGTCAAGTGATGTTCCACAAGGGTGTCAAGATCAGTCAGTGGGGGAATGATAGTGTATTCCATTCTCAAAGATGTTGAGAAAACTGAATACCCACATGCAGAAGAATGTAGCTGGACCACTGCCTTACACCACGTATGTCTAAACATGAGCTCCAAAAGTATAAGACTCCTAGCAGAAAACAGGAAGAAACCTTCATGACATTGAATTCAGCAATGATCTATCAGATATGACATCAAAAGCACAGGCAACAGAAGTAAAAACGGATAAACTGGACCGCATCAAAATTTACAAGGTATTGTGCATTAAAGCACACTCAGTAGAGTGAAAAGACAATCTACGGTATGGGAAGAACATTTGCACATCATGTATCTGATAATAGGTTAATATTGGGAATACAGAAAGAATTCTAAAAGGGTCTGATCAGCAATTCCATCACGGGGGTGGGGTGGATCCCCGTGCCAACAAGCAATGTTCAGGCATCAGCTGGGTGTCCTACAATTGAACTCAGTTGTGACACTGTCTACCTGGAGATAGTCATATCCGACAGGTTAAGGGCTTGGTGTTATAAAACTGCCCCCTCCACCTCACACTTTAGATGCCAATCTCAAGTCCAGGATGTCACCAGGGCTTCTGACCAGCAGCCTACAGATCAGAGGTTCCAACGATTTATTTGTTAAGAATGTTTCATAGAATTCAGAGAAACATGTTACTTATTAGATCGTCAGTTTATTATAAAGGATATAACTCAAGAACAGCCAGCTGGAAGAGGTGCAGAGGGCAAGGTATGGGGAAAGGGTTCGGGGTTTCCATGCCTTCCCCAAGACCACCATTCTCCCCAAACCTCCACGTGTTCATCAACCTGAAAGCCCTTAGAACGCTCTCTTTCTGGGTTTTCATGGAGGCTTCATTACACAGGCATGACTGATTAAATCAGTGGCTATTGGCAGGCAAACTCAATTTCTAGCCCCTCTCCCCAACCCCTTCAATCAGGGGTGAGATTGAAAGTTCCAACCTTCTAATCACATGTCTGGTTCCCCTGGTGACAGCCCCCCATCTTGAGGGAATTTCCAAAAGTCACCTTATTACCATAAACTCAGCTGTGACTTAAGGGGGTTTGTTAGGTATAACAAGACACCCATTCTACCTTCATGGCTCTGAAGTAATTTCAGAAACTGAGGACAAGACACCTAAGATTATACCAAAAGATGCTCCCATTGCTGTTATCACTCAGGAAATTCCAAGAGTTTGGGGAGCTCTGTGCCAGACATGGGGAAGAGGGTCCTCCTCAGAACTGAACCATGTTGGCACCCAAATCTCAGACTTCCAGCCTCCAGAACGGTGAGAAATAAATTTGTGCTGTTAACAAGCCACCCGGTCTATGGAACTTTGTTAGAGGAGCGAAAACCAACTAAGAGACCTATGATCTAGCAATTTCATTTCCCTGTATATGTAACAAAGACATTGAAAGCAGGATCTGGAAGCGATATTTGCATACCCGGGTTCACAGAGGCATTATTCACAATAGCTAAGAGGTGGAAGCAACCCAAGTGTCCACTGACAGATGAATGCACAAAAAGGTGATTATTCAGGCAAAACAACAAAAGACTCAGATCCCGTCATGTGCTACAACATGGATGAACCTTGAGGATGTTATGAAATAAGCCAGTCACAAGCAATACAATATGAGTCCACTTATGTGAGGTTATCAAACACGGTCAACTTCATGGAAACAGAAAGCAGAATGGTGTTTGCTAGGGGCTGCTGAGGGGGGATAATGGGGAGAAATCAAGTGAGTTTAAATACTCGTGGTCATCACCTGAATCTATAGTCAAACAACAAGAAAAACGTGGTATACATTAACTCTTCTAAGCTCAAATGATGTAAAACATTATGAAAGTTATTTGACACAATTAAAAAAAGAACACGAGGTCGGGGGTGCTTCTACTCTTAATACTATGTATTAGCAGATACATAATTATTTTGAATCAATCAACAATATGCAATATGTCTAAAATTAATCAATTAGACTTCATAAATATCATCAGGCGAACAGAAGTAACCTTATGGAGAAAACAGGTGAATGGCCCTCATGGGGAAGGACTTGTATTAATGGGCGCTGTAGTAACAGCAGTTCCGTGCAGAAACATTTTCTGGCCGTGGCGTGGAGACTGATGGAGGAGACCCATGTGCACAGAGGTGGTGACCAACACACACACAGCGGATAAGCCGGAGGACAACAGCACAGCACCAGCAGGAGGGACAACAGGGACCAGGTACACTTTATATGAAGCTAATGGAAAGGAAGATGGGGAACAAGACGGTCTTCTTGTGTTCACTCAAGAATGCAATTTCCAGAAGAGGGATTGGGAGTTTGGGATTAGCAGATGCAAACTATTACATATATTATGAATGAATCACTTTGCTGTACACCAGAAACTAACACAACATTGTAAGTCAACTATACTCCAATATAAAATAAACTAAAAAAAAAAAAAAGGAATGGAGTTTCCAGAACGTTAGAAGTTTTGCAGGAAATCCAGGTGTCAGAAACAACAGTGGAGAAGAAGTTCATAAAGTGCAAGAAATGGGCTAAATTTTCTATAAAACACAACGGCATATATAAGTATTAATTCACTATATCAACATGGACATTATGAACCTAGACAGGGAGCATGATTATTAGAATATCACAGTCATGCCCCAAAATAAAAACTCAGTGAAATTTATATAAAATTCAACAAATTATGTACAGAAAATTGAAAACATACAATAGAAAAAGCAATGAATTTTATATAATAAATTATGGCAAGACAATCAAATGGTATTCCTGGGATTAAGAGAGTGACAATAAAAAATACATATATTCTCAAGATATTAAAAATCTCAATTTAAAAACTGTAATAAATTTAATTTAATATTTGGTACTCAGGTGAAAAGAAGTAGAAGGAATTAATAAGAATATGCTTTCAAAATATTCTGGACTAAGTGTAGGATTTAGGGAAACAGCTGTTGAGCCATACCCCCAACTCTAAAGGAGGAAATACTGTAATATATAGAAAACAATATCCACTCCCTAATCCCCCCCTCCCACACATTGCAAATATGAAACAAAGAACACAAAGAGTAGCAGCGGCTTAAACACAACAAATTACGGTACTTCACTGAAGGTATCATTCAGCTTCATAAGTTCCCTCACTAAGTTGCTTCAAAATAATGTGTCGAGGTAGAATGAACAATGGCACACACACAGGATAAAAAATGTGGTATGGACAATGGTTTAGTCAACAGCCTCAGAGATATGAGGATATGATCTTCACAACAAATGTTGTTCCCAGCAGAAATTCGTGTGTTATTTATTGTGGCACAAAGGGGATGGTCATTAGCATATGTGAACACCACTGTCACAGTGTCCTTGAGAGATGCTTTCATGACACTCCTCCTACCTGAAAAGATTACTGAAAACACTTATCAGTCAGGCTCTCCTGATACTTTCCACCTCAGTATCCTAGGACATGCTGACCACTCTACTGAGTAGCTTCAAGTGGTGCTTCTTAAGTAGCAGGATAACGTCGCAAGATATGAGTGACAGTATTCTCCATCAAGAATTTTGTTACCAAGGAAACCCACTCCATAGGAGAGTCCACCAAAAATCGTCCGTTACTTAAAGGTGGGTGATCACGGCAAAAAAATAGGATAAAATTTCAGACCCTAAGACTGTGTATTTCAGAAGCAAGTTTCAGGGGCAAATTCATGCAAACTTAAGAGAACTGAAATCTGAAGAGTCTACAGTACCCAACTAGATAGAGTAGGGCAAGAGGCAGGAAAATACAAGATGTGGGGTCAGATATTGTAGGATCTTGAGATGGGACCATGTGCTCTACCCACAGATGCCAAGCTAAGAGCCTGAAAGACTGGCATATGCTCTCCATGTAGGACTGGGGATTAAAAAGAAGATCTCTCTGTCCACCGTCTTTACAGTTTTCCCAAGTAACAATCACAGATGATCCAACCCACCTCTCATTACACACTCCCAAACTGTGTGACAAAAATAGAACAGGAGGAAGGTCTGAGGGATGTGAACAGGCAGGCGGGGCGTGAGACAGCCCCATGCAGGTTCTGGGGTGACAGATGGAATCAAAGAGCAGCCGGTGTTTTCTCATCTCCTGATTAGGTCTCCCAAGTGCAGCAAATGGAGATGGAACTGGGAAAGGTCCAGGGATTAGGACTGTGGAGGTGTCAGCTCTGATCAATATGGACTAAGAACTAAGCATCTGATGGAATCAAAAACAGAATGAGAGACCAAGGGGAAAAGAGACCCCTTTCAAACATCCCGTCCCATGTTCCTCAGGGTCAAGGAACCAAAGAGTTCACAGGAGCCAGATGACGGAGTGTAGATCATGATAAAAAGTCTGCCTTTGTCTGTTTTGGAGCTGCAGCACCCCTGAAGGGTGAAAAGACACATTTTACATGTTGAAGGACAGAGCGATAAGTTAGGGAGGAGAAAAATTTCCTCTGAGAGTTCACAGGAAATAAACTTCCGTTTTCCCATAGAACTCTCCCACTTAAAGAAAGTTTCCCAAACACTATTAATGGTGAGGTTTCCTCTCTGCTCTTCTGAGCTCCGACCTGTGTTGGCACCTTTGATACGTTCCCATTCATTTGATTTTTTGCTATTTTTCACTTCACTCTCCAGAGCCCAGAGCTCTTTCCCTTGCTCCAAAATGGAGATAATAGTCACAACAGAAACAGAAATTCGTACTCATAAAAAGAAAGGAACATGGTGTACTGTGGCGTTTCCAGAATTCCAGTTCCTTGTTCAGCTGAGGAGTGAGGACATTACAGACGGGTCTGGAGAAACATTTCACAAATTCATCCACCGCCTCCTTCTGAATACACAGGGAACCGTATAATATGCAGACATCTAGCTCTCTTCCTAGAACTACTAAATCAAAAGCACAGGGGTAGAAAACAAGAAATCTGATATATTAAGAGTTTGCCATTGGGCTTTGTAAATACTGAAGCTCTGGAACAACTCTTAGTATATCATGAAATGGGCAGGTTCCTAAAGAAAAGCAATTTTAAACTCCTGATGTCGAATCATAAAGCTTTTCATGTCTGAGTCAACAGGGCTTTCAGGTCAGTCAAGCAAAACAGGGCCTCCCAAGAGGCACACAAGGGAAAATGCAAATATACGCAAGGGCAGATCCCAACTTCTAGAGGGAAGTTATCCTCACCCAGGGAGCGCAGGTTCCCGTAGGTCTCCAGCATCACGTCCCTGTACAAGGCCCTCTGGGCAGGGTCCAGGCATTCCCACTCTTCGTGAGAGAACGTGATGGCCACATCCTCAAAGGTCAACTGTCCCTGAAACAAAAGATACATCTCACCAAGGGGCCATGAGGAGAGTTCTTACCGTCACATAAAAGGAGAAGAGAGAGGATCAACTGGGTTGAAGAGTGCGTTCTGACAGATTTGAGTAAAGGCATTTTGAGCAAGTTATATGCCTGAAATTTTAGTTTCTTTGCTTCCACAGAAGATTACGATATCCTCCGAGTCAGTGTGGGTTACTGGTTTTTGTGAATGATACATGAAATATACAAGTAAACATGCAACACGGGTTGTCTACACAGGAGTGTCAGATATCACATTCTACACACTGAGGGTATTCAGTATGCAGATGAGCTAGGACATGAGTGGTGTCTTCAGAGGCGACTCCACAGTGGCTTTACCGAGAGATCAGGATCTTAAAATTGTGATGAGGATAACAAGAACGATGATGAAACACGTGTGAACACTTCCTATGTGCTAAGCATTACGCTTGAGACTTTACATATATTAACTTGTTATCGACATAATAGCTCATTAGAGAAAGACCTGTTTCCACTTTACAGAGGAGAAAACTGTGTCACAGACACTCTAAGAAACTCACCTCAGATCAAACAGCTAAGAAATGACACAGCGAGCACCTGAACTCAGGTGGTCGGCCCCTAATCAAACCTAAACAATCAAACAGTTAAGTACAGCATGAAAAGTACCCGGACAGAGGATTCCCTAAAAAACCCTGAAACGAGCACAAGGTGAACAACGTGCAAATGCATAAAAAGTCATATATAAATACATACGTGTCTACACATAATGTTACCATTTTTGCTACTATTTAAATTAATGGGATAGTGTAAAAGAGAATTAACATGTAATTTCAACTGTTAAAAAAATATAAAACTTATTTATAAAATGATATTTTATAAAAGCCATGGACTTGAACATCTATGCACTAAGGCACACACATGTAGACACACCATTCACTAAAATGAGAGCAGCTGTCTCAACATATTTTGGATGATTTTTTAAATTATCATTTTGATCAATGTATTTCAACATCTCTGGGACGATGAAAATGTACTAAGTATACTTAATTTAGTTTGTCAACATTCTATAGTAGGTTAGTAAAAAACAGGTACAAACATGAAGAAATATATAATGCTTTAATGTCTATAAAATACATATACTCAAAAATACAAATATAATTTTATCCATTTAAATTTAGATATGTAGCTATTAAAAAAAGCCAAACCGGGATTCCCTGGTGGCGCAGTGGTTGAGAGTCCGCCTGCCGATGCAGGGGACACGGGTTCGTGCCCCGGTCCGGGAAGCTGCCACATGCCGCGGAGCGGCTGGGCCCATGAGCCATGGCCGCTGAGCCTGCGCGTCCGGAGCCTGTGCTCCGCAACGGGAGAGGCCACGACAGTGAGAGGCCCGCGTACAGCAAAAAAAAAAAAAAAAAAAAAAAAGCCAAACCAAGTTATTTCTTTATTCCAGTAATAAAATATTGATTCAAAATTGGAAGGGTTATTAGTGGTGTACATTAATTTAACAGATTAAGGAAAGAAATTATCAAAATAGTAGAGTTGAAAAATTCTTGGATAATTAAAAATCATGACAAAAAGAATACTAAAAAAAAAAAACTTTTATTGAGCAAGAACATACTGAAGCATCAGAGAAGATTGGCAAGTCCGAAGAAGGGCATTTTGGAAGGACAGACAAAATAATCAGCTGAGAATACGACTGCACCTGAGTCACAGCCATTCCTGACTCCTTGTCTTTCCTCTCCCTCCTCTTCAGGGCTTCTTCCTCAGACAACATGAGTCTTTAGAGGTTGACCCTGAAAGTTGGAAACAGGCTGTTTAATGCTTAGAATCAACACACCCCCTTCCTGTGTCACCACCACACACACAGGGAAGCCCTCAGCATGTGGAACAGACGGTCCTCTGCTGCCCACTGTCCCAGGAGGGGCTCAGGACAGTAAACTCCCACACAGAGACCAACAGGGGAGTTTTCCACCCTTTCCTTCAGATCTCGCTCCCCTCCTGGTGAGGCCCTCACCTGGGCTCTCACTGCTGTGGCCCAGGTTCAATCCCTGGTCATGGAACTGAGATCCCGAAAACCGTGTGGCAAGGCCAAAAACAAACAAAAATAAAACAAACAAAAAAACAAGTCACTCTCCCCTCCTGGTGAGGCCCTCACGTACACAGTAGCAGCGGGCACCTCAGCTGGACCCGATGATCTCCTTGAGGTCACAGACCAGCCCTGATCCTTCCCCACGGAGAGGAGAGCCCTCACCCTCAGCCCAGATCTCAGCCCTCAGGGAACGGGGGGACTGAGTCAAGATGCTCAGTGACGGATCCAGATTGGACTCGCCTGGGGCACCTTAAACATGACTGAGGTTGGGCCCTACACTGACTACGCGAAGAGGAAACTGGTCAGAGGGTACAAAACATGTCTATGCATAAATGCCTCATCCATCTAATGGGAAGCCTGGGTTGAGCGGCGCTCACAGGAGGCAGGCCCAGCACAGCCCCCACTTTCTTATTCTTTTCCAGCTTAACTGAGGTATAACTGACTAAGGAAAATGCTGTAAATATAAGGTGTACGATGTGATTATTTGACAGACATATACACTGTGAAATAATTATCACAATCAAGTAATTACACTTCCATCAACCCACAATTACCATTTTGTGTCTGTGTGGTGAGGACACTTAACATTTATTCTCTCTGCAAAATTCAAGCATATAGAAATACACTACAATTAACTACAGTCAGCATGCTGCCCACTAGCTCCCCAGAACGTACTCATTTTACAACTGAGAGTTTACCCCTTTGACCAAAATCTCCCCATTTTCACCAACTCCCAGACCTTGGTAACCACCATTCTACTCTCTGGTTCTATGAGTTTAACTATTTCAGTTTCCACACATAAGCGAGATCAGACAGTATGTCTTTCTAGGTCGGGCTTAGTTTACTTAGCAGAACGTCCTCCATGTTCATCCACGGCATCATAAATGGCAGGATCCTGCATTTTTACGGCGGAATAATAATAGTTCATGGTATGTATATAACACATTTTTGTTATGCATTTATCTGTCGCCAGACCTTCGTGTTGTTTCCACGTCTTAGCTGCTGTGACTAATGCAGCGACCCTCACAGGAGTGCGGGTATCTCCTTCCAAACGCCGATTTTGTCTCCTTTGCATCAACAGCCAGAATGGGCTTGCCAGGCGGTCTGCCTGACCTGTTTTCAAGTTTTGAAGAAACCTCCACACTGAGTTCCACAACTGCTGTACCATGTACATTCCCACCAACAGTGTAGGAGGGTTCCGTTTTCTCCCCACACTTGCCAATACTTGTTATCTCTTATCTATTGGCTAACAGCCATTCTGAACGGTGTGACACCTCCTTGTGGGTCTGCTCTCCCCTGAGGCCGGGTTCTCACCAGGACCCAGCCGTGGAAGGGGAAGGGGCAGAAGAAAACAGGTCGAGCGCGCATCATGGACCAGAGGGCGGGGTGAGGGTGCGGCTGGCATGTTAAATGGGAGGGGGCTGGTCAGGAAGGCTCCACTCAGACGCTGACATCAGACCAAAGACCTGGGGGAGGAAGCGTGTTTGCCACCTGGATCTGAGGAACAGCCCCTGTGAGGGCCCTGGGACAGTAGTAACCTTGACCCCAGGAAAAGGAAGGAGCCTTGGGTGGCCGGAGCAGGGTGAGGAGGAGGAGACGGGCAGGAGGGGAGGTCAGAGAGGCACTAGGGGAAGCTGAGGAGGAAGGGCCTTGGTCTCCAAGCATTCTTCTTCCATAAGAAAAAAAGAATTTTAGCAACCACGTATTCCATCACTTGTTTTAAGTAAACATCTAATATTTTTGTATCTTACACTTTAGAACAATTACACATAACGTACTGTTTTATATATTTTATATACATACCAAAATGTTCATCAGAGCCCCAGGAAGGATGGTGTCGCCCTGAAGCAAGATGTGTTAGACGGCAGGGGGAACATGGCCAGGGATCTCAAGGAGTCAGCTTCAGACAAATTAAGGCGGAGATGCCTGTCAGATGCCCCAGCAGAGATGTCGAGGAGACAGCTGGACACAGGATTCCAGACTTTACGGGAGACATGTGGGCTTGAGAGGGCAAACTGCGAGACGGGCAGGTGGTGTTGAAAACTCATGAGAAGAGATGATGAGGAAAGGCAGCGGATGTAGACAAGACAAGAGGTTCAACAACTAAAACTTTTGGATGCTGCCACATGCAGAAACCAGGGTGTTCAGAAAAATTCATCAGAGGACAGCGAGAAGGGAACAGGGAAGTGAGAAGAAAATTGAAGCAAAAGACTTTTAAAGGTTAAATCAGTCTTTCAAGAAAATCAGTCTTTCAAGGAAAGAGTGATCCAGTGCGCAACATGCTGCCCATACGACAAACAAGATAAGAGGAAATAAATTATTCGACTGAGAGCTGAGGAGGTCATTGGTGACTCTGGAAAAGAAAGTATCAGTGAAGGAAAGTGAAAGCTTGATTGGGTGGGGTTCACCGGAGAACTAGAGGCAAGAATTGAAGACAAAGAGCATAAACAAGTTTGTAGTATATTGTGCTCTGAAATGGAGCATAGAAAAAAAGGTACTTAGTAGTGGGGAAAATGTAGTAGTTAATTAAGAATGCTTTGTTTTAAAGATGGCAGAGTGCATAAAAAGGTTTTGGCGTGTGTGTGTGTGTGTGTGATGGTCCTTGTGTGTAAGATAGGCAACACCACCATTTGTGTATGCTGACGAAAATAAACCCCAAAAAGTAAATACATGATGCAGTGGAGGAAGGATGCCATGCCGTCCTGACACAGAGTGAAGCCGGCAACGGGCACAATCGCAGGGTCAGCCGCAGCCAGGAGCAGGGACAGACTTCACAGTCGATGCCGAGGAGAGAACACAGGCCCTGAGGCAGATGGGTGAGCCAGTTAGAGGAGATCTCTTCCCTTCGCTCCAGGGGCTCAAGGAAGAAGAAAACAGCGTCTTGGAGAGAAAAGATGGGAGAGGATGAACTGGACTTACGAGGGCCTGTGAAGGAAAGGTATGGAGCAGACACACAGGGAACGTGAGGGAACAGAGCCAGGAATCTGAAGCGAGACCAGTCAATCTGGGGGTGTGCTTTTCTCCAGCTGGGATGAGCCACACGGGGACAGCACAGAGGAGGCACAGCTGGATGTGACAGGGATGCCAGGGAGGGCAAGGAAGTAGAGGGTCACAGGAGAATGAGTGCACACACGTCCTTTGCTTTGGGGCATCTGACTTGCATGGCTGTAAGTAAGTGACAGGGTGTGCTTGTCTCCATTATGGAAAAACCACCTGGATAAGGTAGGGGAGTGTATTCCACTGGCTTATAAACAGGGTCTTTGAGAGAAAAGATGGGAGAGGATGAATTGGACTTACGAGGGCCTGTGAAGGAAAGGTATGGAGCAGACACACAGGGAATGTGAGGGAACAGAGCCAGCAATCTGAAGCGAGACCAGTCAATCTGGGGGTGTGCTTTTCTCCAGCTGGGATGAGCCACACGGGGACAGCACAGAGGAGGCACAGCTGGATGTGACAGGGATGCCAGGGAGGGCAAGGAAGTAGAGGGTCACAGGAGAATGAGTGCACACACGTCCTTTGCTTTGGGGCATCTGACTTGCATGGCTGTAAGTAAGTGACAGGGTGTGCTTGTCTCCATTATGGAAAAACCACCTGGATAAGGTAGGGGAGTGTATTCCACTGGCTTATCATTTTACCCTTGATGCAGACAAAACAAGCCTGGACTATAGTACATACTCCGTATGTAGTCACAAATTAATGAAAAGAACACAGAGTGAAACTCGCACACCCTCCGGCATGGGCTTCACTTTGGGGGACAGATGTGTGCAGGGGTCCTTTGCCCTGGAAAGAGTGAGGAAGGAGCTGACCAGGAACAGCAGACGCGGGTCTAGCCAAGGGTCCTCCATCCAGACAATGCCCCTTACCCTCAACAAGTGCAAAGGGCAAGTGTAAGTTCAACCGGGACCGCAGTGAACTTAACCAAGGGGCAGCTGCCTCATGCTAAGCAAGACCCATTTCGGAAATAAAAGAGCCTAAAATCAGCAGAAAAAGGAGAGGCCTCCCGGCTGCCTAGACCCCTCCATGGACAAAAGGTCTCGGTGTCTAGAATTTCTCACTCTGCAATGACATTGGTTTAAAAAAAAAAAATCACAACCTGGGACTTCCCTGGCTGCCCAGTGGTTAAGACTCTGTGCTTTCAACGAGGGGGCGCAGGTTCGATCCCTGGTCAGGGAAGTAATATCCCATATGCTGCGGTGGGGCCGGAGGGTGGGAGGGTCACAGCCTGAAATCCTGACTTGATTGGACTGGTTGGGATTGTGCAAAGCAACAGCAGAAGCACAGCAGGAAGTGGGTTTCTGAACAGAACAGTAGAGGCGAAGCTGGAAGACTTGAGGGAGGCAAGGCACAAAGAGAGAAAACACTTTTCTTCCTCAAGTCACCTACCTGGGATACCACCATCACTGCCATTCTAGCGAACACAACAGAGAAACGTGTATGCAGGGTGAGTGTGTGTTGGGTAGGAACACAAGTTCTTTCTGTCATCTGACCTCATCAGCTCACCCCATTCCACACTCTACTAACTGCTGAGCCCCAGATCCACTGGTGAGTATGAACAGAGCTTTTCCTTCACCCCACTCCCGAGTTTTCCCGCAAGTACCAGGGTTGTAACTCCCCAAATGAGGCTCCCCTTCCTGTCTCCAAATTCCCTTCTCAGACCGTAGGAGCCCTTCTCATTGGTTCCGCATTTAGTTTAAAACATCTTGCTCACCTGCTCCCCAGCTGCCCTGTGACTGTTGTGTGTGTGTGTGTGTGTGTGTGTGTGTGTGTGTGTGTGTGGTGTTTTGGGACAGATGCGCAGAGGACAGTAGAGAACCCACCACTGGCTTGGTAGGAAAAAAGTAGAAGCTGAATTTTCCCAACAATGAGCCTTTGTACTTCAATTCACCTTGGTGTTGACTGCCCCCGATTCCTGAACAATCCTTCCCCAAGTCATAGGGCGTTATGGCCCCTCTCAAGTTGTGCCCATAGACACATCCCCCACAGGTCCTCCCTATGAAACCTTTCTGCCATCTGCAGCTTAAGACCCAATGTTTCCCTTCTGGAGTCACAGACTTCTGAAGTCTCATGTGGCCCAAGACACTCCCAAGACACCCCATAATGATCCCTTATCCTACTATGAAACCCCACAAAACATTCCAAACCCTAATAACTCATGCATTTAGATGGAACAGTACACATGAAGACCCTCGAGGACCCACTAGACTGAAGACACCATATTTTCATTCAGTGACCTCAGCACAAACACTGTCATCTCCAAAAACTACTGCTAAGAGAGGTGTCTCCAGTGATGCACATGTCCCAACAAGACCCCAACATGTTTGAACAAAACACTCCAAATTCTCTTTCGTATCTTCCAAAACGCTACCGGAACTTTCTTCACCTGCAACTCAAAATATCTCAAAACACAAAAGGTAACCCACGAAATGATCTCTGAAGGTTTTCCCTGTAATTACTATACGGGATGCATGACTCTTGCCTTCCCAAAAGATCCCACAGACGTCACTGAATGGCGTGGATTCTGTGGGACACCCTCTAGGCAGCCATTAGGAGCAGCACACCATCCTCCTGCATACAGAGCTCCCTGTGGGCTCAGCTCAGGCCTTGATTCTGACAACATCGCAGGAATACAATTCTCTCTGCCAAATCCACTGCCTTCATTCCTCCACAGGTGTGATCATGAGTCACTCGATTAAACCCATGCATGCAAATCTCAGTCTCCACATCTGTGTTCCAGGAAACGTGAGCTAAGACACTAGGGCACCCCAAACCATTCCATGCAGCCCACAACCACCCATAAACCCACTTGCAGATGCTCCAGCCAGAACTGCAGCATCCCTTGGCAACAGTTCCACACACCCCATGATCCCACAACTCTGCCTGGGACAGGTGCACACACCATTCATTGGGCTCATCTAGAGGCCCACACTTACTTCCGTCTCCCTCCGGCAGACACCTACAGGCTCCTCTCCACTTTCTCCATTTTTCCTCCTCTCCTCCATGCATGCATGAGCAAACAGGGCTGAAAGGCACAGAGACCTATGGGCACAGGATCGCGAGAGGAACACACACAAGCGGCAAACTGAAGGACACTGGGCATTCAGTATGGAGATCAAGAAGCTGGTCCTCCCGGGAAAACGCTGAAAGGGGTCAGCTTAGAAATAAGCTCTGGGCAAACGTCTTAATCATGAATAGAGGGGCTCTGTTGGAAGATGGTTCCAGGTCAATCCAGCCCATTCTTCATCACTTGCAGAGAAGAGACAAGAGGTACTTGAAAGGAACATCTACTTAGTAGCTCACAGATCACATCAAAGGGAAGAAAACGCAATACTATATTGACTGACGGAACTCACTTTCAACTGTTAAAAGATCACTGACATCCCTACCAAGTACTCATTGAAACAGGCCCTCACCCATCCTCTACGTTGCCATCTGTTCTCACTCATTCTTATTTTCACCTTAGTTTTCCTATTTCTGTCAACCGCTCTGTCTCGGCTTCTCCTGATCCCCCTCGCCCACATATTTACCGTGATGTCGACTGAATTAAGATGCCCGCCCAGCGGAAGTGCGCATTTTCCAGCGGGGTGGAATTTGAGACCGAAGAACACTGAGCGTTATACGGCTGGCCCAGGTCACCTCCCCCTACGCGGGGTGAGGGGAAGGGCTAAGAAGCGGAGGCCGGGGGAACAAAAGGACCGGCCTGAGGAAGACACGAAAAAAGACGGGCGTGGAGGAAGGGGGTCTCAGGAGAGGGGCGGGCTCTCCAGAATCCCGGGACCGGGGAGAGGACGCGGGCTCTCCGGGAACGAGGCGGCCAGGGCTGCCCTCCAGGGGCCGAAAGGGCGAGGCTGGGGTGGAGCGAATCCACCTCGCAGAAGAAGACTTCACAGGGGGGGCGGAGGTCAGTAAAGGATTTTAACCAGGAAAATGCAGCGAAAAAGAAGCGAAAAGAAAAACCAAAGGAACGAACTAGCCTCAGAGCGATTTCAAACCCAGAGGGAAACGACCCCTGCCCTGTGACGGCGACGTCTGGACTTACTTGGGGCGGAGGGGCAGGTGCGGTGATTTTAAGGTCCGTAGTGACTCCCACACCCAGAGGACGGGTTAGGGTGGGGGTTGTGAAGCGCAAGTTCACACTAGAAAGAAGAAACTTACGCTCCGCCTGTGACCTTCGCTTCGCGCTCTCCACTTCCGGTTCCGTTGGCAACTGCGCACGCGCGGAGTTGAGCGGCGGGGGCGGGGCCTGGGCGGAGCGCTACCGCGAGGGGCGGAGCGTGGGGCCCAGGTCTGCGCGGCCCCAGAAGAAGGCAGGGAAGGGTTCGTCCCTCCGCCTCGCTGCTAAGGCGTAGCTTTCGGCTTTAGGAATACTTGAGTGTCTTTTGCGTTTTATGACGCAGCGTTGTTCCCTGCCTGGATTAAGTTACTGTCTCTAACCGTAAAGCTTACTGTTGTGTGAAACACTTATGATGTTAATAAGATGTTTTCCTCTTAGCAAGTTGGAAACGGTTTAAGTCAAAAGGTATTTGTGCCGGTGAGTTGCGCCCCAGTCCTGCTAGTGAGGCTGAAGCAATTCAGTGGTGAGGGATCGCTGGTTGGATCCAGGAACATTTCCTGCAATTGGATTTAATTTAAGCAGTTTAAGTAAACCAGAGCTGGAGTTGTCTGTGTAGCGATGCTGACTAGAATGTGACATACAAAACTCTGCCTCCGAATAATGCCATTTGCAGTAACATGGATGGACCTAAATATTATCATACTAAGTGAAGTAAGTCAGAAACAGAAAGACAAATTTCATATGATATCGCATATATGTGGAATCTTAAAAAAAATGATACAAATGAACTTATTTACAAAACAGAAACAGACTCACAGACTTAGAGAAGGAACTTACGGTTACGGGGGTGGGGGTGGGGTGGGGGGAGAGTAGGGGGAGTTTGGGGTTGACATGTACACACTGCTATATATAAAATAGATAACCAACAAGGACCTACTGTATAGTACAGGAAACTCTGCTCAATATTCTGTGTTAACTTAATGGGAAAATAATTTAAAAAAGAATAGATACATGTATATGTATAACTGAATCACTTTGCTGTACATCTGAAACTAACACAACATTGTTAATCAACTATACTCCAATATAAAATAAAAAAAAATAATAATACTTTTTTTCAGAAAGAAACAAACAAAACCAAAACCAAAACTCTGCCTCTGTAGATTCGGCCACTTCATACTGACACCTACTTAACAGCGTTTCCGTTTCTATTCCCTGTTCTCGCAGGAGGCCAACTGAACACTGTGCTCAGTTCCAGAGATTCATAGGGACAAGACTCATAAAAGCAGTTTTCACATATTGAGATATAGGGAAGTCATTCTGGCTTATACATGAGTTAACTTGAATTTGATGTTAACTAAAATAGCCTGTTTGTGGCCTAGCAAACATACATTGTACATCTGCTTTAATTATTAAAGAAAAGGGCACATTGACCAGAACTAAAGAGTGTTCATGCTAAAAATAAAGATTAAATGCCTCTCTTCTTGGGATGCAGATGTTGGTTCTCCTTTGATGATAAGACTCCTTTCCTAGGTGCCAAGGCTATGCTTGCTGACTTGCTGGAGTACGTGCTGATCTGTTCTTTTTTTTTTTTTTTTTTTTTAAACCTGTAGAAATGTAACCCTGACTTGTTTAATGTTCTTTGTCCTGACAAGATATAAAAGTGTGGCTGAAAACCCTGCTTCTCTGAAGCAGTTTCTCAGAGTAATCTGGGAAGCAGGCTTCTGGGCTAGTCCTCAGTTTGGCTCAAATAAACGTCATTTCTATTCTTTTTTTTTTTTTTTTTTTTTTTTTTGCAGTACAATTATAAATTGCATTGTTTTCTTTTTGCTAAAGTGTTTTAATTATTTGCCTTTTTAAAACCAACTCTTGGGGACTTCCCTGGCGGTCCAGTGGTTAAGACTCTGCACTTCCACTGCAGGGGCGTAGGTTTGATGCCTGGTCGGGGAACTGAGATCCCGCATGCTGCGTGGCGTGGCCAAAACAAACAAACAAACAAATAAATAAATAAATAAAACCAACTCCCCGAGTTTTATGGAGATATAATTGATATACTTCACTGTATAAGTTTAAGGTGTATAGCATAATGGTTTGACTTACATATATTGTGACATAATTATTGCAATAAGTTTAATCAGCATCCATCATCTCATATAGATACAATAAAAGGGAAGGCACAACAGAAATTTCTTTTTCATTTTTGATGGGAAGTGCATTTGTCTTTATAACAGTTATAAATGTTGTGATGGATTACCTTCAAATATCTTTCAGAAAAACTTGTTTACATCCTAATATGCTTAAGTCAATAATATCTAAATATAATTTCATAGTATCTGTATGTTCATTTTGAGACTATTAGAAAGTTTACTTTTAATTTTAAAATTGTGAAATATGTTAGCTCTTTTCTGTGTTTTCCATTTCTGCATGTTCTGTCAGGTGTGGATAACAAACCCTGTAAATATATAGTCTTGAGAAGACTTTGGGATTTATTTTCACCTAAAGAAGAATCAATTTTGCAATATATGTAAGGCATTTAGTAGGGAGGTATAGTCTTTTTAATATGAACCCTAAAGAAAGTAAACATGCAATAATTAATTTCTATTACGGTTTAAACATGCAATAATTAATTTCTATTACGGTTTATCACAGGGTACTGAATATATTTCCCTGAGTTACACAGTAGGACCTTGTTGTTTATCCATTCTATATATAATAGTTCGCATCTGCTAATCCCAAACTCCCACTCCATCCCTCCCCTAATCCCCTCTCCCTTGACCACCACAAGTCTGTCCTCTACGTCTGTGAGTCTGTTAGAAATCCTCTATGTGAGTAAAACTATAAAACATTCCTGAAATATATGAAAGTAGGTATAAACAAATGAAAATTGGCATCTTGTTCTTGGTTGGAAAAACTCAATATTACAAAAAGATCAGTTCTCCTTAAGCTAATTAATAAAAATTACTGTCTCCCTGTATAGACAACTTCAGTTAGTTTTGGAGCTAGCAACGTTATTGCAAAAATCTTACAGAATGAAGAGCAAATAAGAAGAGCCACAAAAACTCTAGAAATGAATCAAAAAGAGGGAAGCTATCTCTAGGGGATATGATTATTCATGAGTAGACTGACAGATCAGTGCAGCTAAAATTTATGCCAAAATGCATAAGAAAAGTTAATAAGCAGCAAAACTACAGCGGAGCTATCATTAATACTTTATATTTGGGAAATGGAGATTCCTACCAAAATGACAATAAGTTGGGACTTCCCTGGTGGCGCAGTGGTTAAGAATCCGCCTGCCAGTGCAGGGGACACGGGTTTGAGCCCTGGTCCGGGAAGATCCCACATGCCACGGAGCAACTAAGCCCGTGCGCCACAACTACTGAGCCTGCGCTCTGGAGCCCGGAAGCCACAACTATTGGGCCCTCGTGCCACAACTACTGAAGCCCGCGCGCCTAGAGCCCGTGCTCCGCAACAAGAGAAGCCACCACAATGAGAAGCCCGTGCACCGCAACGAAGAGTAGCCCCTGCTCGCTGCAACTAGAGAAAGACCGCGCACAGCAACGAAGACCCAACGCAGCCATAAATAAATAAATAAATTTATTTTAAAAAATGACAATAAGTGGTTTTATTCTTCACAGCCTGTAGCAAGATCAAGGTCAAAGGAAAGAGAAATCTGTATGGTAAAAAAAAAATAAAACACGGTTAAATTCCTTCACAAGGCTTGATTCTCAGTCACATGTCTGCAGCCAGCTCCTTGCTCACTGCCTCCAAAGGAGTGCCTCAGACAAGGACAGGTTTGGGGTTGAAAATTTTCCTCAGTGATTTTTATTTAAAAAAAAAATTGAAGTATAGTTGATTTACAATGTCGTGTTAGTTTCGGGTGTACAACAAAGTGATTCAGTTCTACATAGTATATATCTGGGGTTTTTTTCAGATTCTTTTCCCTTATAGGTTACTACAGAATATTTAGTTGAGTTTCCTGTGCTATACAGTAGGTCCTTGTTGGTTATCTATTTTATATGACAATAAGTGGTTTTATTCTTCACAGCCTGTAGCAAGATCAAGGTCAAAGGAAAGAGAAATTTGTATGGTAAAAAAAAAAATAAAACACGGTTAAATTCCTTCACAAGGCTTGATTCTCAGTCACATGACTGCAGCCAGCTCCTTGCTCACCGCCTCCAAAGGAGTGCCTCAGACAAGGACAGGTTTGGGGTTGAAAATTTTCCTCAGTGATTTTTATTTAAAAAAAAAATTGAAGTATAGTTGATTTACAATGTCGTGTTAGTTTCGGGTGTACAACAAAGTGATTCAGTTCTACATAGTATATATCTGGGGTTTTTTTCAGATTCTTTTCCCTTATAGGTTACTACAGAATATTTAGTTGAGTTTCCTGTGCTATACAGTAGGTCCTTGTTGGTTATCTATTTTACATACAGTAGTGTGTGTATGTTAATCCCAAACTCCTAATTTATCCCCTGCGCCTTTCCCCTTTGGTAACCATAAGTTTGTTTTCTATGTCTCCTCAGTGATTATTTATTTATTTATTTATTATTTTTGGCTGCGTTGGGTCTTCGTTGCTGTGCGCAGGCTTTCTCTAGTCGCAGAGAGCAGGCGCTACTCTTCGTTGCGGTGCGCGGGCTTCTCGTTGCGGTGGCTTCCCTTGTTGTGGAGCACGGGCTCTAGGCACGTGGGCTTCATTCGTTGCAGCACGCAGGCTCAGGAGTTGTGGCGCACGGGCTTAGTTGCTCCGCGGCATGTGGGATCTTCCCGGACCAGGGCTCGAACCCGTGTCCCCTGCATTGGCAGCGGGATTCTTAACCACTGCGCCACCAGGGAAGCCCCTCCTCAGTGATTTTTTATTTAAACTTCTTTCGTACCTTCACCGAGCCGCCAGTGGTGTATCTATTGGCAGCACCTGCTCCTTGAGCATCTTCTGCAACATCATGACAGGCCCCCGGAGCTTGTCCCCTGCATTGGCAGGGGGATTCTTAACCAATGCGCCACCAGGGAAGCCCCTCCTCAGTGATTTTTGATTTAAACTTCTTTCGTACCTTCACCGAGCCGCCAGTGGTGTATCTATTGGCAGCACCTGCTTCTTGAGCATCTTCTGCAACATCATGACTGGCCCCAGGAGCTCCAAGAAGACAGAGCTTAAAATAGAAGCTCCCATGTGCCTCTCTAACAGCCCACACTTGATCCTGAACATGCTGGTAAGTATCACTTTTCCTCTTTATGTGTCTGATACACGAACAGCAAAATATCACAAAGAACTATAATTGGTCATCTGAATAACAAGGTCACACAATCACGACTTGCAGCATTTTAACTTCCCTCATGTTGCATGTTTGGGATTCATGATCTGGGCAGCGTCTCCGTGGTTTTCAGCCTCGGAAGACACAAGCAGTGGGTCCCGCACAATTCATAGGAACAACGTGTCTGCCAAACTTCCCCTGAGATGACGGCCACCCGAAGCATCCTCATCTTGGTAAGGACCTTTGTATCCCTTCACAGCCTCTCTTCCTTCTCTACCTTTTGTTCGTGTCTTTCTGATAATCCCTGTTGGTGGCTGATCACCCTCTCCCCCAGTCACTTCACGTTTCCCAGCAATCAGCCCTTTGTTCTCTTGAGCCGTGACCCCACTGTCTGCAGGGTCTTCTCTGCGCACTGCAGAAGGTTACATGACTCCTTAAAAACGATAAGATAGCTGTATGTTTTATATTTATTTAAACAGAGTTGTCATTTATCATTCATTCTTTACAGAGATTTAAGCACTAGAATGAACGAACAGTCACATAACAGAGAGGGTGTGAAGAACAGACCGGGTCTCTGACTTTAGAGATTTCGTAACATAGCAGACACAGCAGGCCCTAAACTAAATATTATGTGCAATGCTTTTATAATTTCCATTTCATTAAATGTTGCAGAGGAGACGTCTACAGCCTAAGAATTCATTTAAAATTGGGGTCTCTAATACCTTGGAGATAACGGAAACTTATATGAGCATGTAACTTTAAACCTGATCAATTAAAATCTCCTGAGTGTTAACTGGGCAGAGAAGTGTGAGAAGAATTTGCTAAATGGGGAAGCCTGTGTGATGATCTTGAACATGAGGAGGAAAAATCCTGGCTCTCTAACAAGTGGTCCTGGATGGAGCTGGAGATAACACAGTACTTCACACTCTGAAGGACACTGGAGACCAGGTTTTGTGTGTTCCTCTCAAATCCTGAGAGAAAGGTAGTCAGCCGAAATATATGATTGTTTAGGGTGGAAGGGAGCATATTTACAACACTTGCAGGTTGGGAATTCCCTGGCTGTCCACTGGTTCAGACTCTGCGCTGCCACTGCAGGGGGTGTGGGTTCCATCTCTGGTTCGGGAAATAAGATCCCACATACCGCGCTGCGTGGCCAAAAAAAGAAAACAAAAACAAACCCCCCCCCAAAAAACGAAAACGAAACGACAGATGTGGTTGGAGGGCAAACTGTGCACTGGAAGCAAGTCAGAAGGTTTTACCTATAATTCAAGTCAGAGATGATTAATGTGAATCAGAAAAAAAAAAGAAAAAAAGAAAAAGGACAAGACAGAATTTTGAGGTTTCTAGAAGGTAGAATGCTCTCCATCAAGTGACGGTCCCAGTTAGCCTGTTTGGAAGACAGAGGGTGGACTCCCAAGTCCACAACAGGGGGCAGTGAGTGTCCTGTGGGCCGTGCTTATCAACCACACAGGAGCTGAGGAGGAAGCTTCTGAGGCGAAGGTCACGGAACAGCCTTATGTATGGAAGAGTGTCAGCCCCCTGAAATATCCAGTGGTGTGTAGTTTACAAAATCAAAAGATAAAACGGACAATCCCTCATCCATAGTAAAAAAAAAAAAAAAAAAAAAAAATTAAGAAATGTCTTTCAGGGCTTCCCTGGTGGTGCAGTGGTTGAGAATCCACCTGCCAATGCAGGGGACACAGGTTTGAGCCCTGGTCCAGGAAGATCCCACATGCCGTGGAGCCACTAAGCCCGCGAGCCACAACTACTGAAGCCCACATGCCTAGAGCCCGTGCTCCGCGACAAGAGAGGCCACTGTAATGAGAAGCCCGCGCACCGCAACGAAGAGTAGCCCCCGCTCGCCGCAACTAGAGAAAGCCCGCGCGCAGCAACGAAGACCCAGCACAGCCAAAAATAAATAAAATAAATAAATTTTTAAAAAATTAAAGAAAACCCCTGTGACTTCATAGACTTACAATAGTCTTTGGGACTGTAACTATTTATGGGAAAGAAGGCATGGTTTCTAATACTCTATTAGGTGTAACTAGGTGAAGTCAAGAACGATCTACAAACAATAGACGCTGGAGAGGGTGTGTAGAAAAGGGAACCCTCCTGCACTGTTGGTGGGAATGTAAACTGATACAGCCACTATGGAGAACAGTATGGAGTTTCCTTAAAAAACTAAAAACAGTACTACCATATGACCCAGCCATCCCACTCCTGGGCATATACCCTGAGAAAACCATAATTCCAAAGGACACATGTACCCCAATGTTCATTGCAGCACTATTTAAATAGCCAGGACATGGAAACAACCTAAATGTCCAACGACAGATAAATGGGTAAAGAAGATGTGGTACATATATACAATAGAATATTACTCAGCCAAAAAAAAGGAACGAAATTGTGTCATTTGTAGAGATATGGGTGGACCTAGAGTCTGTCATACAGAATGAAGTAAGCCAGAAAGAGAAAAACAAATACCGTATATTAACACATATATGTGGAATGTAGAAAAATGGTACAGATGAACTTATTTGTAGGGCAGGAATACAGAGGTAGACGTAGAGAACGGACATGTGGACACAGGGTGGGAAGGGGAGGGTGGGACGAATTGGGAGATTAGGTTTGACATAAATACACTGTCATGTGTAAAATAGATAGCTAGTGGGAACCTGCGGTATAGCACAGGGAGCTCAGCTCAGTGCTCTGTGACGACCTAGAGGGGTGTGATGCGGAGGGTGGGAGGGAGGCCGAAGAGGGAGGGGATATAGGTATACATATAGCTGATTCACTTCATTGTACAGCAGAAACTAACACAACATTGTAAAGCACTCTTACTACAATTAAAAAATAAATAAATAAATAAATAAGTTGAAAAGACTGGAGAGAGAGAATAAGCACAAGACACAAAGGCCTCAGAGAGGTAGGGACCTTTAAGGAAAAGCAAATTCATTCCTAAATTCATAGAGCATCCACTGTGTGCCAGGCACGAGGCTAACAAGTGGGGATATAAAATGAATATGGGGCTTCCCTGGTGGCGCAGTGGTTGAGAGTCTGCCTGCCGATGCAGGGGACGCGGGTTTGTGCCCCCGTCCGGGAGGATCCCACGTGCCGCGGAGCGGCTGGGCCCGTGAGCCATGGCCGCTGAGCCTGCGCATCCGGAGCCTGTGCTACGCAAAGGGAGAGGCCACGACGGTGAGAGGCCCGCGTACCGCAAAATAAATAAATAAAATAAAATGAATATGTACATAAACGGCCAAAGCTAAATCTGTCTTCCTTAGTGAAATACTTTTAAAAGGTGGGTTGTGGGGTTTTTTTTGGTGGGAGTGGGTTTTTTTTGGCATGGTTAGCTGTATACACATAGCTAAGTTGTATACATGAATAAAAGCTTAACTTACTGAAAAAAAAAAAAAAGGAAAAAAGAACAACAAAACACAAACCACCCTATATCGATTCTCAGCAGAAAAGTTGGAGCCAAGACAAGATCATTCTTCATTCCTGGCCCCCGGAACTGACTGCATCTGGCCAAGACTGCACATTTATTGTGGACCCAAGATTACTGGGTACTTCCTTTCTCTTTCTTTTCTGAGTGGCAGGGTTTATTGAGGTTTTATTTCTCTGTTCCACCACAATGAGTTATGAGTGAAGAGAACTCCACGTGGGGCTCTGAGTTCAGAGGAATCTCATGAGATGATTATGAGATTCTCATGTTTGAGTAGAACTTTTTTATCTTTTCTTTGGGGACAGGGGTAAATGTATTTTGTGTGTGAACAAAGGATGGACAAATTATTTCTGATAGACGCGGCATTATCATATATTGAAATATTATTTCCCATTAATTATCACCTTGCTGTGAGATTATACACATCTGTTCCTCTGATATCAAGCTTGGCCTCTTGACTTAGGCAACTCTTCCTTCCCTTTGAGAGGACTGCATTTCCTTGCCCATTTTATGCAAGCTTGGCTTTGTGAGTTCCTTGGCCCATTTGGTGTGAGTAGAGTGGCATGTTTTAACTTTAAATGGAACATTTCAAAGCCTTTGTTTGCTTTTTTGAACTCTCTCTTCTCTCTGCTGCAAGAATGGTACATCCCAGATACACTGGAATTTTACCCTGAACCCCAGAATCAAATCAGAGAAACAAGCAAGAGGTGAATAATGATACGATATGAGGAAGAAATAAATGTTTTCTTGTTTTAGGCCAAGGAGAATCCAGGGGTATTTGTTACCATAGCAAAACCTCCAGAAAACTGACTGATACACTTTCAATGACCTTTTCTTTTTTCCTCACCCACCTTAAACTCTCAAATTCAAGGTTACAGGTAGGAGCTCATTATCTCCAGTACTAATTGTCCCACCTTTGAAATCTTGATTTCAAGAATTCCCTTCCTAAATTATTACCCTCATTCCTTCTATTACATATATTCACTCTTTCCATTAGAATATCCATTTATTTTTAATTCACCTACAAATATATTGCTTTTCATTGTCTAACTACCCTCAATGGACTGTGTGTTCCCAGTTGTAATATTTCCAACTGGTTTATCATCATCAAATATTTGTAAATAACCTCAAGAAACTTGCTCTCTTACACGGTGCTGCCTTCATCTGAGGAAGCAAGGCTCAGACCTGGATGAGCTCAGTTAACGACTTAAATCCTACTACAAACAGGGAGTTCACACTGATGACCAAAAACCCCAAGCAAACAAGAAAATGAAAGAGACTTTAGGCTCTTAGCGTTTTGTTAATTGCTATCCCTTCTCTATGGGTCCTGTTTTGAACTTCTCCTGCTCTGGTGGCAAATTATAAACAGTGATATGTTCTGTTTTCATTTTCCTTCAATTCAAAATACATTCCAATGTCCTTTCCAATTTCTTCTTTGTCCCAGGATTAGTCACAAGTAGGTCATTATTTTCCAAATATTTGATGTTCCATGGATTTTTCTGTCATTGATTTCTGTTTTAATGACATTGTGGTTATAGAGATATTTTGTGTAACTTGAATTCTTTTAAAATTTATCAAGACTTGTTTGATGGCCCAGAATGGTTTGTCTTGATAAAGTGCTATGTGCACTTTGAAAGACTGTGTGAAATTCTCTTGGAAGGTGGAGTTTCTTATAAAGGAAAAACTCTGTTTCTTCTTCCTGTGGAGGGAAAAATCCAGTTCCTCCTACCTGTGTGTTTCTTTCCTCTATGTCTCCTTTACCCTTACGCTACTGCCACATTCACAGAGAACACTCCACTTCTGACACTTCTAGTCACCAAATATGTGGGCGTTTTCTCCACAAACAATCGTATGTGACACCAGCTGGGTGTCCTACAATTCAACTCAATTCCGACACTTCCTGGAGACAGGATCAAATCCCACAGATCCCACAAGTCTGCTTCCCCCCCACAATACACTTCAGATGTCAGTTGCAAGTCCAGGTTGTCACCCACCTGTGCTTCTGACCAACTGGCTATAGATTGGGATTTCCAACAACCCCCCATTTTTGGTTCATACAAAAGAATACACAGCCAGTTTACATAGGGTTGCTTGCTTCTAGGTCCTGAAAAATAAAAAAAATTCTAACTATAAGTCCCGAATTTTAAATGTCTCCTATGGAAATTTAATATCACACCCCACCAAGCCACACATCAATTGTGGCTATTCCTCAATCATTGTAAATGTTCCCATCCTGTGGATTTTCTCCTTCTATTTTCTCCACCTAATTGCCCTTCCCCATTTGTATTTGCATGACACTTTTCAATTAATTAATGATTCTGCTCAAATATCACCTTATCATATGGGCAGTCTCTGACTGCATTGTTTAAATTAGGACGCCCTGTCACTCTATCATTGTACATGTATACCTTCGTTGTATTCATCATATTTTATTATTGCTGACTTACCCGTATAGAATGTAAGCTACTTGAAGATAGGCATTGATTTCCTGCTGTGTCACCAGTGATTAGAATCGTTCCTCGCTGACAGAATTAGTGCACGCATTTTATCACTGCAAAGAAGAAAGTTACTGCAATGCATCAGTTCACAGATTAGTAGGTTGTGGTCAAGTAAACCTGTGATTATATTTGTGGCATTGAATTCTTTACTCCCGTACTTTACAATCTAATGTTCCGAACATTTGTGATAAATTGTCATGCTATATTTTATTCACACTGTTAACTTTCTTGTGGACAAACTGTGACAGAGATAACACGAACATCTCAAAGAGAGATACTACTTTTATTTCAGTAAACCAAGGTACAATGAAAGCATACTTAATGTTGATAACTCTATAAAGTCATGTCTATGTTAATGAAGCCATCAATTTAAACTTGTTTTTATTCATTAAAGATTAATCCTAGATCGTGTGATCCTTTAAAAATTTGAGCTAAATTAGGGGGCTTCCCTGGTGGTGCAGTGGTTAAGAATCCGCCTGCCAATGCAGGGGACATGCGTTCGAGCCCTGGTCCGGGAAGATCTCACATGCCACGGAGCAACTAAGCCCGTTCACCACAACTACTGAGCCTGCGTTCTAGAGCCCGAGAGCCACACCTACTAAGCCCACATGCCACAACTACTGAAGCCCACATGCGTAAAGCCCGTGCTCCACAACAAAAGAAGCCACCGCAATGAGAAGCCCGCTCGCCACAACTAAAGAAAGCCCGCACGCAGCAACGAAGACCCAACGCAACCAAAAATAAATAAATAAAATAAATAAAATTTGAGCTAGTTTAAGTTACATTTACAAATATTTGTAAGCACTTACTTGTAAGTCAATTCAACAGAGCTCCTTTGAAGTTAATTTTAATAACACCATCTGGAGTTAGGGACATATCACATTTATTATGTATAGATAGACATACATTCATCCAGATAGACACAGACAGAGATCTTTTGTTTTTGTTTTTGTTTTGGCCACGCTTTACAGCATGTGGGATCTTAGTTCCCCGACCAGGGATTGAACCCGGGTCCACTGCAGTGGAAGCACAGGGTCTTAACCATTGGACTGGCAGGAAAGTCCCCTACACAGAGATCTCAGTTTTCCTGCTTGAGTTTAAAAGTCCTTCCCCCTCCCCCCTCCTTTGTTTTCTTCCAGCTTTAAATTCTACTAATTGACCCAAGGCTGTAGGTCAGGCAACGTGGGCTACATTTCAAGGATATGGTAAGAGTTGTAAATTTTAAGCTTTCTCCTGGGAATACTTTTGTTCTCCCAAGGTCAGAATTGAAACGATTAAACCAGCTTTCTCTACAGTTTTGGAGTGTCAACAGAGTGCCATCCTGGCCATTTAAGTTAAATGCTTGCAAGTATTGGCTTTGTTCCATCTGCACACGAAGCTGGCCAGAGTTCCAGTGAGTGGCTATTAGGGAGTTGTTCAGCCTTTGAAGTGCAGTTTCTCTTGATTAATTTGGGAGCCTAATTCAGATATAATCTGAACAACTTTCTGAGGGCACTGTGATGGATCGCATGTGTGCTGCTCCTAAGTCTAGCTCCCCAAGGAGTTACTCTTGGGTCGGTTCCAGCCTCTTACATGTCTCGGTTTCTCCCTCCAGCAAAAACTGCTGTGCCCCTCGGCAGCGAGCAGAATTTACTTAATGGTTGTAGTGGGGTCCCTTGTAGGACCGCAGCACATCTAAAGGATCGATCCTCAGATATGTCCACTAGGTTCTCAATCACCTGAGAAGGCCTTGTGGCTGGAAGGCGCAAGTGTTCCTTTTGTTTGGAGCTGAGCAGTCTCTCATGCTACTATCAAATGGTTTCTTTCAGATTATATATAATCTTTTTAACTTAAGCCAAATTTTAAAAAAGACCAGCCAACCCAATTCACTCCAAAGATCCCCCCCAGGTCCCTGCCTAGGGAATGTACCATACTCCCTCTTAGGACTCCAAGTCCCAAGAAAAAAACAGCTCGAATAAAATTCAGGATGTCATTTAAAGCAATGATGTCTGAATATCAGGAGAAATCACCAAAGCAGCTGAGGAGTACCGAGAAGTGAATGCGTCTCAAAGGACCCATGCTGGTACCAAGCATCGGTTTGGGGTAGACTCCAGGTGTCCTCTGACAGGTGTCTCTGGTATCATACTGAGTACAACAAGAAAATGTCAACGAAAACTCAATTAAGAATCAAGGAGAAAAAAGGGAATTTTATTCGAGCCAAACTGAGGATTCTAACTTGGGAGACAGACTCTCATAAAGCTCTGAGAACTGTTCTGCCTGTTAGAAGTCAAAGGCACAGTTGTATTCATTTTCAAGACAAAGGATCGTTCATCAAAATGACACACTGATAATTTTTCATAAAGTTCACCAAGGATACATATCCAGGTTAGTACATACAGAGCAAGCAGCAAGTCACCATGACCTCCTACAGAGTTGGGAAAGAAGGGTATTCTTCTAAGAAGTTAAATCACTAGTGTCAGAAGAAAAAAATAAATTGTTCTTCATAGTCGAGCAGGCACTCCCACGTTTGAGGAGCTGTGGTTGATGTGTAAGGCAGATGCACGCTGCACTTTAGGAAAGGAGGAGGCCCAAACACACACAGAAGGAGAATTTTGTTTAATTTTTTCTCGCCTTTCCTTAAAATACAAATTTTATTTCATCAACTCCAAGCACAAAAAAGATTATTTTTATCCCTATTTCTGAAATTTTATTTCCTAATATTTTTTATATGCTTACTGTATCTTCATCTCATGTAAAGGTGCAACCCAGGGGTCTTGTTTTGGCACGCACAAAAAAAGGTATGTAGAAATCTGATCATGTGGTGCATGTTTACAAATGGGGAGGCAGGTTTCTGGGGGTTTGAGTCTGAAATTGTACTGCTATGGTATTTTCATTATAGTTACAGAAATAATCTGGGTTACACTATGGACTTCATAGCTCACATGCAAATTATGAATATACATATATTTCAAAAACTGCTGTTTGAATCTAACATAGAAATTGTTACAGATGTGATTCAACTTAGAAAGCATGATGATGTGTAATTAGTGATCATTATTATAAAGTGCCCCAATGCAGTGGGATATGCTTGGGTTAACAGAAGGCACATGATTCATTAAGGGGTATAAAAAAGATTACATTTTACTTATTTGTTGTTGTTGTTTTCCCTATCTTTTGGCCACGCCCTGAGAAATGTGGGATCTTAGTTCCCCGACCAGGGATCGAACCCATGCCCCCTGCAGTGTCTTAACCACTGGACCGCCAGGGAAGTCCCAACATGTTACTTATTTGGATGTATGAGACATTCTAAATAAAATGGTGTCAAAATGCAATTCCAGAGGCCAAATCTGCAGCCTTCACAAGCACACTCTACTCTGGTTCTTTTGATTACTCTCCTCTATAATACTGTGTCTTCAGTCTTCAGTTTCCAAAAATAAGACTAACTTTTATTATTTTATATATACAGCAGCCATTCCCTTTCAAAAGACAGGGAGACCATTGTTCCCCCCCATTTTTCCTCCCACGTATGCCATCTCTAGTAACCCATCATTCTACTCACATGAAAACCTCCTTCTCGCAACCCTGACCAGGGATCGAACCCATGCCCCCTGCAGTGTCTTAACCACTGGACCGCCAGGGAAGTCCCAACATGTTACTTATTTGGATGTATGAGACATTCTAAATAAAATGGTGTCAAAATGCAATTCCAGAGGCCAAATCTGCAGCCTTCACAAGCACACTCTACTCTGGTTCTTTTGATTACTCTCCTCTATAATACTGTGTCTTCAGTCTTCAGTTTCCAAAAATAAGACTAACTTTTATTATTTTATATATACAGCAGCCATTCCCTTTCAAAAGACAGGGAGACCATTGTTCCCCCCCATTTTTCCTCCCACGTATGCCATCTCTAGTAACCCATCATTCTACTCACATGAAAACCTCCTTCTCGCAATATCCTGTCCTGCTCTCTTTCATGATCAGCTGGTAGAGTAGGCCCTTCCTATAATCATCAACAGAGGCCCTGAGTCCTATCAACAAATCCAGAGAAGGGGCTGTGACCCCCAAAAGCACAGTAAATTAGAAAACAGTTTTACATTTATATTCTGTCACTCCATATATTTGTGTAGTTTTTCTCAAAGATGTATAATCTGATATCAAGTGAGGTATGAGTCCTGGCTACAGGCTTTGCCATACACATTGGTTTTACACCGTCTCTCTCCATGATGGAGTCTTTTTTTCCCTTCACTGAAACACAGTTGATATACAATATTTTGTTTCAGGTGTACTACATAATGGTTTAACGATTGCATACATTATGAAATAATCACTTCGGTAAGTCTAGTAGCCATCTGTCTCCATACAGTTATTACTACTGACTATATTCCTTACACCCCCGTGCTTTATTATGTAACTTCAGATTTGTACTTCTTAAAGCCTTTCTCCTGTTTCACACACACCTTGAACCCTCCCTCTTACCTTCTGGCAACCATTTATTTGTTCTATGTATGAGTCTATTTTCCTTGTATTTTGTTTTTTAAATTCCACATATAAGTGAAGTCATGTGCTACGCCATTCTCTGACATTTCACCTAGCAAAATACCCTGCAGAGCTATCCATGTTGTTACAAATACTAAGACTTCATTTTTTCATGGCTAATATTCCATTGCGTGTGTGTTTGTATGTATGTGTATATATGTATCACATTTTCTTTATCCAATCACCTATCAGTGGACATTGAGGTGGCTTTCTTAACTTGGCTATTATAAATAATGATACAACAAACAACAAAGTACATATATTTTTTTGAATTAGTATTTTTGTTTTCCCTAGGTAAATACCCAGATGAGCAATTGCTGGATCATATGGCAGTTCTATTTTTAATTTTTTGAGGACCCACCACATAGTTTTCCATAGTAGCTGCACCAATTTACAATCCTACCAACAGTGCACAAGGGTTCCCTTTTCTCCTCATTTTCACCAACACTTGTGATTTGTTGTCTTTTTGATGACAGCCATTCTGAGATGTGAGGTGGTAGCTCACTGTGGTTTTGATTTGAATTTCCCTGATGATTAGGGATGTGCCTATTTTCACGCACCTGTTGGCCATCTGTATGTCTTCCTTTTCCATGATGGGAGTCTCTCAGCCTGAGTAAGGCTTGGATCCTTGCACAAGTTATGTGTCAATCATTACCTTTTAAGGTTTCTTTTTGCTGTGAACTGTCTGATGATCCCCAAAGCCTGAGCTCTGAATAAAAGCATTGCCACATATGTTGGGTTTATGTTTGTTTTCAGTATGTATTTTCTGATGCCTAGTAAGGCTTGCAAATTGGGTATAAGCTTTGCCACACTGATTACATTTGTAAGGTTTCTCTCCAGTGTGAGTTCTCTCGTGACCCCAAAGTTGTGAACGTTGGATGAAAGCCTTATCACAGTCTTTACATTTATAAGATTTTTCTCCTGTATGAATTCTCTGATGTGCCATAAGGCTTGAACGTTGGGTAAATCCCTTGCCACACACGTTACATTTGTGTGGTTTCTCACCAGTATGAATTCTCTCATGACCCCAAAGTTGTGAAAGTTCAATAAAAGCCTTGCCGCACACATTACATTTGTGTGGTTTCTCCCCAGCATGCATTTTCTGATGCCTAGTAAGGCGTGAAAATTGGGTAAAAGCTCTGCCACACTCATTACATTTGTAAGGTTTCTCTCCAGTGTGAGTTCTCTCGTGACCCCAAAGTTGTGAACGTTGGATGAAAGCCTTATCACAGTCTTTACATTTATAAGATTTTTCTCCTGTATGAATTCTCTGATGTGCCATAAGGCTTGAACGTTGGGTAAATCCCTTGCCACACACGTTACATTTGTGTGGTTTCTCACCAGTATGAATTCTCTCATGACCCCAAAGTTGTGAAAGTTCAATAAAAGCCTTGCCGCACACATTACATTTGTGTGGTTTCTCCCCAGCATGCATTTTCTGATGCCTAGTAAGGCGTGAAAATTGGGTAAAAGCTCTGCCACACTCATTACATTTGTAAGGTTTCTCTCCAGTGTGAGTTCTCTCGTGACCCCAAAGTTGTGAACGTTGGATGAAAGCCTTATCACAGTCTTTACATTTATAAGATTTTTCTCCTGTATGAATTCTCTGATGTGCCATAAGGCTTGAACGTTGGGTAAATCCCTTGCCACACACGTTACATTTGTGTGGTTTCTCACCAGTATGAATTCTCTCATGACCCCAAAGTTGTGAAAGTTCAATAAAAGCCTTGCCGCACACATTACATTTGTGTGGTTTCTCCCCAGCATGCATTTTCTGATGCCTAGTAAGGCGTGAAAATTGGGTAAAAGCTCTGCCACACTCATTACATTTGTAAGGTTTCTCTCCAGTGTGAGTTCTCTCGTGACCCCAAAGTTGTGAACGTTGGATGAAAGCCTTATCACAGTCTTTACATTTATAAGATTTTTCTCCTGACTTTCCAAACACTTGAGATCTCTGTTTCTAGCAACGCTGATGTTATTTTGCGCTGTTAACAAACTTCTTATGAATGGCTTGTCGTGCATGAAATATTCACATGCATTACTTCTTACAGAAACACTCTGAGGAAAATTAATTAAGGATTTATTATTGTGATCTTCTCCATGACTGAGATTTTTGTTATGGGTCAAAAGTACTTCTTTGTCATTTCTTGCATCACATCCCCACTCACTCTCACACTCCTGCACATCTGCACAGACTTCCTTGAGGTCAAAATCCTTGATGCCATGGTTTTCATTTCTGTCCAGTACAACTAGATGGTATAATTCTCCTTTATTAATATCCTCTCTTGGTGATAACTCCTTGATTGCAAATCCAGCAGAAAGGCTTCCTATTAAATCAGTTGGAAAATAAATATTTTATATTGAATTACATAATTATACAAAAAATGTGTTTAATAACATGTGGAAATACATAAGAAAAAAGATATTTTTAAAAGTCTGTATATCACAATAATAATTAATAAAATGTTTAAGTAACCCATGATAAATCTAGCAGGTAAGTTCATAAGTAACCACAATTATACAAAGTAATAGTCTCTGGCATTCTAAAGGATTTTTCCATAAAAGCCAAAGAAAGAATTTACATTCTATAAGGAACATATAAAAGGAAAAGTGAAATATATGTTGAGAATCACTGAACTTTGTCTATCTCCTGAGTTCTTCCAAGGATATAAAATATGAAAGGAAACTAAATAAGTCCTGCGGTCTGGACTACAGAGGACTTAGCCCTGATACGTATTAAATGAAAACCAAAAGAGATCAAGGGGAAAGAGGACTCCAGAGAGAGCCATCTCAGTCCCTCTCAAACCAAGGCACCAAAATGGTCAACGGTGTCAGAAAATAGAGTATTGTAGGTCATGACAAAGCTTTTCCTCAGCTCTGAATGAGCTGGAGCATAACGGTAGAGTGGGAGCTTAAACTTTTATATATTTGAATAACAGAGTGACAAGTTTTAGTGTGTGGGAGGGATTTCCTTTGAGCGCTCAAAAGAAACAAAATTGTATTCTTCCACAGATCCTTCCCATTTGAGGAGAATTTCCTAAACAATATTTAATGGAGCAGTTTACTTTGTGCCCACCTGAGCTCACATCTCGATATATTCCCACTTGCCTGGATTTTTCCCTATTTTCACTTTACCCTCCAAAGTCCAGGGCTCTTTCCCTTGTTCTAAAATGGAGGTAATATTCAGCTTAAGAGAGATTTCAATTCATAAAGTAAAATGGAGTATGACAGGCTATGCTGTTCCAGAACACACGCCCAGCTCTTTGTTCAGCTAAGAAGAAAGAAAATTATAGTTGGGTCTAGAAATGTATTATAAAAATTAGTCAACTGACTGCCTCCTGAATGCTTAGATTATTTTAAGTACGCAGAATCTAGCTCTCTTCCAAGAACTACAGAATCAAAAGCACAAGAGTGAAACCACAGAATGACATATTTTAAAAAATTTGCCATAAGGCTTTCTGACTGCTGATGTTCTGCAACCACCACTCATCAAGCATGAATGCAGAACTTCTGAAGAAACGAGAAGTTACAGAGTCATAAGCCACGTTATGAAGGCTTTTCATTCTGAATCCAAACAGCTTCAATCACTCTCTCAAGAACAGAGATTTGAAACTCTCACAGGCATGCTAGGGGCTCACAAAACACTCAGAAGGGAAGATGCAAAGATATACAGTAGTTACCAACTTCCAGAGAGGAGTTATCCTCACCCAGGGAGAGCAGGTTCCTGTAGGTCTCCAGCATCACGTCCCTGTACAAGGCCCTCTGAGCAGGTTCCAGGCATTCCCACTCCTCCTGAGAGAAAGTGATGGCCACATCCTTGAATGTCAACAGTCCCTGAAAGGAAAGCACATTTCACCAAGTAGACAAGGAGAGAGTTCTGAGTTTGACACAAAATTACAGAAGCAGCTCTGGCTAGAGCAAATGTTCTGACTGATACATAAGATAATTTTGAGCAAGTCACATTTCTCGATTTTTTTTCAACTGAGGTGAAATTCATGTAACATAAGGTTCGCTATTTTAAGGTATCACTCAGAGGCATTTAGTACATTCACAATGTTGCACAAACACCACCTGTCTAGTTCAAAAACATTTTTATTGTTGCTAAAGGAAATTCACCCATTAAGCAATCGCTTCCCATTCTCCTTTGCCCCCATCCCTGTACACCACTAATGCCTACTGTCATTACACATTTACCTATATGTGATATTTTCATATAAATGGAATGGTATGAAATGAGATTTTCTGTGTGGCTTCTTTCACTTAGAATGGTGTTTTTCGTTCATCCATGATGTAGTATCAGTACATTCCTACAGTATCAGTACCACATTTTTTTTAGGGCTGAACAGTATTTAATTCTACGACTACACCACATTTTACTTATTCACTCATCCCTTGATGGCCATTCAGCTTGTTACCACTTCTTGCCTAGTGTTATTAGTGCTGCTGGAACTTTCATGTACAAATATGTGTGTGAATACCTGTTTTCAAATTTTTTTGGTATATACCTAGAGAGGAATTAGAATCACGTTGTTTAAGCTTTTTAAGATCTGCCACACTGTTTTCCATAGCAGTACATCATTCTACCAGCAATGTGTCAGAATTCTCATTTCTCCACATTTTTACCAATACTTGCTATTTTGCATTTTATTATACTCATCCTAATGGGTGTGAAATGATATCTTTTAAAAAAATTTATTTATTATTTTTGGCTGCATCAGGTCTTAGTTGCGGCACGCAGGATCTTTTGTTGCAGCGCGTAGGCTTCTCTCTAGCTGTGGTGTGCGGGCTCAGTAGTTGCGGCGTGCGGTCTTAGTTGCCCAGAGGCATGTGGGATCTTAGTTCCCCGACCAGGGATGGAACCTGTGTCTGCTGCACTGGAAGGCGGATTCTTAACCACTGGACCACCAGGGAAGTTCCAAATGATGTCTCATGGTGGTTTTAATTTTGCATTTTCCTAATGACTAATTTCGTTGAACATCTTTTCATGTGCTTCTTGGCTGTTTCTATATCTTCTATTCTTGAATTTTAGGATCAGAGAAATGTCTACTAGAAATCTTTTGACCCTCTTATAATTGGGTTCTTTGTATTTTTGTTGCTGATGTGTAGGAGTTCATATACTCTATAGAGAGTAGACCCTTACCAGGTATGTGATTTGCAAATATTTCCTCCCATTTGGTAGATTATGTTTTCACTTACATGACAGTGTCATTCAGTGCACAACCATTATTAATTCTGTTGAAGACAAATTTATCTATTTTGTCTTTCTGTTTTTTGCTTTTGGTGTCGTATCAAAAAAATCCACTGCCAAGCCCAAGGTCATGAAGATTTACCCCTATGCATTCATCTAAGGGTTTTATAGTTTTAGCTCTTACATTTAGTTTTCGATTCATTTTGAATTGATTTATTTATATGGAGAAAGGCAGAGGTTCAATTTCATTCTCTTTCACATGGATATCCAATTGTCCCAGCACCACTTAAGAGACTATTCTTTTTCCATTGTATATTCTTGGCACCCTGGCAAAAAAAGGAATTGACCACAGATGTATGGGTTTATTTGTGGACTCTCATGCTATTGCTTTGATCTGTATTTCTATCCTCATGCTAGAACCCCAGTCTTGATTACTCTAGGTTTGTAGTAAGGTTTGATGTTGGGAACAGTAAGTCCTCCAACTTTGTTGTTTTTTTTCACATTTATTTTGGTTATCTGGGGTCTGTTCAAATTTAATATGAATTTTATTTTATTTTATGTATTTTATTTATTTATTTTTGGCAGTGTTAGGTCTTTGTTGTTGCACGCAGGCTTTCTCTAGTTGCGGAAAGTGGGGGCTACTCTTCGTTGCGGTGCGTGGGCTTCTCGTTGCGCTGGCTTCTCTTGTTGCATAGCACGGGCTTTAGGTGCATAGGCTTCAGTAGTTGTGGCACACAGGCTCGGTAGTTGTGGCTTGCGGACTCTAGAGCTCAGGATCAGTAGTTGTGGCGCATGGGCTTAGTTGCTCCTCAGCATGTAGGATCTTCCTGGACCAGGGCTCGAACCCGTGACCCCTGAATTAGCAGGTGGATTCCTAACCACTGCGCCACCAGGGAAGCCCCCAATATGAATTTTAGGATCAACTTTTCCATTTGTGCAATAGAGACTGCTGGGATCTGATGGGGATTGCATTGAATGTTCATAACACTTCGGAGAGTATTGCCATCTTAACAACTCTAAGTCTTCCAATTCATGAACAGAGGATATCCTTATATTTTTTTTTCATTTCTTTCAGCAATACTTGTAGTATTCATTATATAAATCTTCCATTTCCTTGGTTAAATTCTTATTCTTTTTGATGCTGTTGTAAATGGAATTGTTTTACTTTGAATTTGTTGATGGCTAGGTACAGAAATACAACTGATATTGAGTATTGATACTGTATTCTGTAACTTCAGTAAATTTGCTTATATCGCTAGTAGTTTTTTGAGGATTCTTTAGGTCTTTCTAAATATGACATCATGTATCCTGTAAATATAGTTTGACTTCTTTTCCAATTTTGATACCTTTTATTTCTTTTCTTTCTAATTTGTATGGCTACAACTTCCAGTACAATATAGAAGTATAGTTGCAAAATGGGGCTCGTTGTCTTCTGCCTAACATTATAAGAAAGTTTTCAGTCTTCTACCAGTGAGTATGATGTTAGCTGTGGGATTTTAATAAACGTGCCTTTTCAGATCAAGAATATCCCTTCTATTATTAATTCTGAGTGAACTCTGTTTTTGTTACATGGAGTGTTCTGTACATGTCTGTTACATCTCGTTGGTTTACAGAGTTGCTCAGTCCTTTATTTCCTTATTGGTCTTCCGTCTGGTTGCTCTACTTATTATAAGGGGAGTACTGAAGTCTCCAACTATTATCGTTGAACTGTCCATCTCTCTTCAATTTTTGCTTTACAATATTTGGGGTTTAGTTGTTATGTGCATATTATTTATGGTTGTTCATCATATTGATGGATCGATACTTTTATTGATATATAATATCCTTAAAAATCGCTGGTAATAATTTTATGACTTAAAGTCTATTTAGTCTGATATTAGCATAGCTAGGATTGGTTACTATTTCCATAGAAAATCTTTCTCTATCCTTTCACTTTCAACTTGAGTATTTTAAAGTGAGCATTTTGTAGGAAGATATAGTGGAATCATTTTTTAAAAATTCCTGCAATTGTTGCCTTTTAATGTAGAATTTAATCTTTTTGCATTTAAAGTAACTCTAAACAAGGGAAGAATTGCTTCTGCCATTTAGCTATTTGCTTTCTATATGTCCAATATTTTCTTTGTTTTGTAATTCCTCCCTTGCTTCCTTGTGTCTCTGTGTGCATAACATTTGGATTCCCTTCATATTTACTTTTCTGTGTATTTTAAAATTATTTTCTTAGTGGTTACCCTGAAAATTACAGTTTATTAGTTTATATTATTATACTAATATCTGAGTTCTAGTTGATACTCACTTAGCTTTAACAGCATATAACAATTGCTCCTATACTGTCCCCCTTTATATTGTTATTGTCAAAAATTACTTCTTTATACATTTTGCACTCAGTAACAGATTTACAATTACTGTTTTACACATTTGTCTCTTAAGTTGCATAGGAAAAAACGAGTTAAAAATCGAAAATACAATAATACTGGCTTTTAGGTATGCCTATGTAGTTACATTACCACTGTTCTTTATTTGTTCCCACAGCTTTGAGGTACTGCTGTTATCCTTTCATTTCAGTCTAAAGAACTCCATTTAATATTTCATGTAGGATAAGTGAGTCAGCATGAACTCCTTCAGTTTTTGTTTATATAGGCATCTCTAAATTTCACTATCAGTTTTAAGGCATACTTTCCCTGATAATGAATTCCCGGTAGTTTTTTTTTTTTAACCTTTCAAGCTTTAAATATATCGTTAGACTCCTTCCTGGCCTCCAGTTTCTGATGAGTAATAGGCTGTTAATCTTATTGAGGATCCCTGTACACGAGAAGTTGTTTCTGTTTGCTACTTTCCCCATTCTCTTTTTGTCTTTTAACAGTTGGTTATGTGTGTTGCCCAGGCTCTCTATGTGTTTATCCACTTGAAATTTGTTGAGTTTCCTACATTTGTAGTTTTTAAATAAATTTATGAGGTTTTCAGCTCTTATTTCCTCAAATATTCTTTCTGCCCATTCTCCTTTCCTTCTGTGACCCCTATTATATGTATACTGGTATTCTTTTTTTTTTTAACAAATGTTTATCGAGTTCTCATTTTGTGCCCACATTGTTTAACTAAGAATCACCATGTGCATCTTCTTTTTTTATTTTTTGGCTGTGCCACACGGAATTCGGGGATCTAGTTCCCTGACCAGGGATCGAACCTGTGTCCCCTGTATTGGAAGTGCGGAGTCTTAACCACTGGACCGCCAGGGAAGTCCCCTATACTAGTATTCTTGAGAGTGCCCCAAAGGTTTCTTAGTCTCTGTTCATTGTTCTTCTTTTTTCTACCTTTCTTCTGCTCAGAGTGGATAATTCCAAGTAATGTATGTTTAAGTTCACTGACTCTTTATTCTGATTGTCAATCTGCTGTCAAAACCCTGTAATAAATTTTCAATTTCAGCTATGGTAGTTTTGGGCCCCAGAATTTCTTTTTCTTCTCTTTTCTATAATTTCTGTCTCTTTATTGATATTTTCTATTTGTTGAAACATTGTTCTCCCACTTTGCTTTAGTTCTTTGTCCATGGTTTCCCGCAGCTCTCGGAGTATGTTTAAGACAGTTGATTTAAAATCTTTACTTAGGAGCCGGCGGTGGTCTCGAGGGGCGGTGCCGCGCTGCTCCCTGCGAGCTGGTTCCGTGGCCAGGCGGGTAGCCAGCCTGAGGGCGCGGCACCATGAACCTGTACAGCCTCAGCGTCCTGTACAAAGGCTATGCCAAGGCGGTGCTGCTCAAAGCCGCATATGACGTGTCCTCCTTCAGCTTTTTCCAGAGGTCCAGCGTTCAGGAATTCATGACCTTCAAAAGTCAACTGACTGTGGAGCGCTCCTCAAAAGGCAGCAGAGCTTCTATCAAAGAACAAGAATATCTGTGCCATGTCTACGTGAGAAACGACAGTCTGGCAGGAGGGGTCACTGCTGACAGTGAATACTCATCCCAGGTGGCGTTTACCTTGCTGGAGAAGGTACTAGATGAATTCTCCAAACAGGTAGACAGGATAGACTGGCCAGTTGGATCCCCTGGTACCATCCAGTTCGCAGGCCTGGACGGTCAACTCAGTAGATACCAGAACCCCCGAGAAGCTGACCCCATGACTAAAGTGCAGGCTTAACTAGATGAGACCAAAATCATCCTGCACAACACCATGGAGTCTTTCTTAGAGCGAGGCAGGAAGCTAGATGACCTGGTGTCCAAGTCTGAAGCGCTGGGAATACAGTCTAAAGCCTTCTATAAAACGGCCCGGAAGCAAAACTCGTGCTGTGCGATCATGTGACAGCAGCCGGCAGAGGCCCCTGTGCTGGAATGTCACCGTCATTCACATCACAACTGCAGCCACCAGGGAGCAGAGCCGCTGTGGAACGACCCGAGTGGGATAGACTCAGCTTTGGCTTTGGAGCTCATGGGAGGAAGTGAAGGGTGGAAGGGACCTGGGGGTGGGGAGGGAATGTTCAGATTCACATGTCTAGTAATTTTAGGCCCCCTAAAAGTGTATTTTGGGGCCAAATGAAACCATAAAGCTCAGTGACTCCCGTAAAAAAACAACAACAACAACTTTACTTAGTACTTGCAATGTCTGTTCTTCCTCGGAAACACCATCATAATGCAGTAATCATGGTTAAGCTGCCCAATCTGGAGAAATCCTTAGACATCTGTACTGAAGTTGGCCTGCACAAAAGCAGCCACTATGGCATTTTTTTTTTTTTTTTTTTTTTTTTTTGTGGTATGCGGGCCTCCCTCTGTTGCGGCCTCTCCCGTTGCGGAGCACAGGCTCCGGGCGCGCAGGCTCAGCGGCCATGGCTCACGGGCCCAGCCGCTCCGCGGCATGTGGGATCCTCCCAGACCGGGGCGCGAACCCGGTTCCTCTGCATCGGCAGGCGGACGCGCAACCACTGCGCCACCAGGGAAGCCCGGCATTTTTTTTTAACAGTAAAAAGTGTGAAAACCCTTGTGTTTTCATTAAGAGAATAGTCTAATGAGGAAATAAAAGAGAAGGTCATGTCTATGTTTACTAACATCAAAATAACTCCAACACATATGGCATGTAAATATTTAAATTTGCAGCATGGCGGGGAGGGATAAATTGGGAGATTGGGATTAACATATATATGCTACTATATATAAAATAGACAGCTAATAAGAACCTGCTGTATAGCACAGGGAACTCTACTCAATACTCTGTAATGGCTTGTATGGGAAAAGAATCTAAAAAAAAGAAGAGTGGACATATGTATATGTACAATGATTCACTTTGTGTATGCCTGAAACTAACATAACATTGTAAAGCAGCTCCAATAAAAATTTTTTTTTTAATTTGCAGAATAAAATACCATAACAAAACATTTACCAAAAAATATTTTCTAAAATCACTTTAAGGCTTCCCTAGTGGCGCAGTGGTTGAGAATCCGCCTGCCGATGCAGGGGATAAGGGTTCGCGCCCTGGTCTGGGAGGATCCCACATGCGGCGGAGCGGCTGGGCCCGTGAGCCATGGCCGCTGAGCCTGCGCGTCCGGAGCCTGTGCTCCGCAACAGGAGAGGCCACAGCGGTGAGAGGCCCACGTACCACAAAAAAAAAAAAAAAAAAAAAAAAATCACTTTATAATATAAAATGTATTTTTATATAAGATTTGGGCTAAGAGCTAACAGTTGTACCTAATGGAGACAGTAAGTGATGAAAGGGCTTCCCTGGTGGCGCAGTGGTTGAGAGTCCGCCTGCCGATAAAAAAAAAAAAAAAAAAAAAAAAAAAAGTGATGACAGAGAAGCGGATGTTTTACTTCTCAGTCTCTAAACCGCAACACTACGTGCAGCTGAACCACAAATATACATACATGAGATGTCTAATTTAAAAAAATATAACCCTGAACAACAGTTAGTAGAATCAGAATGTGGCTCCAGGCTCTCTGATGGTAGAAAGTTCTGCTCCTATGTCTTGGCTAAATTATAATCATTTTAATCTAAAACACCTGCTGCATGAGAGTCCTTACAGGAACACCTGGGTCTTTGTGAGATGAATGTGGTGTAAATAATTTATAGAGCCTTTCCTGTTAGACAATTAATTTGATTCCACTTTTTAAAACAAATTATGTACTAAAACACCCTCTCCACACCTTATTTCTATTTTGGAACTTCCCACTTTACTCTCAAGTACTGATATTTTGGAGTCAGAAACACACTGATTCACTTAACTTCAAAGGCACTTATAAAATCTGACAAAGCAAGTTTCCCCATATCAGTCTTCCTTCCCAGACCTCCTCAGGTATTTGTGCACAGCAGTACATCACTTACATATGTAGTCTCTTTCATCCTGGTTTACATGGAGCTGAAAGGGCATCCAGAAGGGTGCACTAAACAATCCTCACTGCCCTACCTCACTGACACCACAGAGCCTACTCCCCATCTCCAACCCACGCCTGAGTATAAAACCTTTCACGGGATGACCACCTGAAAGGGGGCTCTTCCCAAGTTCCCCGTCACTGGGTCACAGTGACATGGAATCTGCAGGGAGGAGAGAGGAGACTGAGGGAAGGCCCTGTGTGTGAGTAAACATTTTAGACAGGAAGCTTCAGAGACCAAGAAGCTCTGCGCGTCCGAAACGTGTCATTTTAGGAAGGAGAGAACAGTCCACAAAGAATATGACTTTCACCTGGGAAAGGGCCATTCCTTCTCCTTTCTTTCCTCTTCCTCTGGGCTTCTTTCTCAGGTAGGATTATTCTGTGTGACAAAAATACGTTCTTAAATGCTTAGAATCAACATACCTCCCTCCCCTGCCACAAATATACACACGGGGAGGACCTTAATATGGGGGAGAGAAGGACCACAGCGACAGGAGGAATGCAGACAAAATTAGCGCCTATAAGGAGACCAGTCAGTGAGCCCGTCACCCACTTCTTCAGGAAGCCCTCCCTGCTGCCGCTGGAACGCCCACTGCGCTGCACCTGCGCCGTCCTTGTCCACTTGGCCCTCAGCCAGAGGCAAGTGCCTCGTCCCAGCCCCTGGCTCCTCCCGAGGAAGCCAGTATCCAGTGACTGGCTGATGCAGGATAGGATGCTTGTCCCATCCGACAAGCGGGAGCAACTCCGAAGGGCCACCCCAGCTCCCGAGCTCCCTGCTGAAGCTATACTGAAGACTTCAGATTTTTGTCCTGAAGGCGATGGGAAACCCTAAGAGGGTTTAATGCCAAGAGATGACACAATTAAACTTAAGATTTACCCTAAAACCTGTAATTATACTTGTTTCTTCAACTTAATTAGTGGCACAGTATCTATTCTTCCAGGGAACAGTGTATCATCTTTAATTACTCCAGCCTTTCCTCTTACCTACATCTAATAAATCATCAAATGACACAGACTCTACCTTCTCAATAGGTTTCTAATTCATCCTTTCCTTTCGTATGATGCTTTCTACCCCATGCTCATCCTTACATGTCACTCAGATAATTCCAAAGATCTGCGAAGTGTTTCCCTTGCCTGTGATTTCTTCTTCCTTCAATCCATAATCCACATACTTAGGAGAGTTCACTATTTAAAATGCAACACTGACCTATTAGTATCTTGTTTTAGCCTCTCAATGACCTCTTCGTGTCAAAAGGATCAAATCAAGCTCCTTAGGAGAGACTACGTCCGGAGTCCCCTGGTGACAGGACCCCTGCTTTGCCTGCATTTCTTTCACTCTCTGTGTCACGCTCTGCATCCAAGCAACATTACAGGATGCTAATATTCTCTTCTTCACCCCGACAACACACTTACTTACTTTCTTTTGGAATGCTGCTTCTCCTTCATTAGCTGTTGAATTAATATAAACTATTTAAATCCAACTTGAATAATAAAAATAAACTAAGATGAAATGGCTGTAAGAGTTGCCTCTCCTGATTCTTTCTCTTCCCCCAACGGTCCCATTTAATCCCACCCAGAAAGAATTATTCACCTCTGCAGTTTACGCATGCCTCTATTATTTCATTTAACAAGGTATGTTTTAAAATATTCACATATCTATTTTCCCTAAAAGAATGTAAGCTCTGTGTAAAAGGGAACACGTTTTCCACTCTGGTAGCTTGCATTCGGTTCCACATGCTGGCAACCATCTCCTGAGATCTCTTCTGAACATAATTTGAAAGCCTACCTTATAGTAACTGACTTACCCAGCTCCTCATCATTCAGTGGGGTCTACTTATAGGCCATTTGAAACAAGGCGTTTGAGTGGTAAGACGCGATTCTTTTTTAAAAATTGTATATATTTATTTATTTGGCTGCGTCGGGTCTTAGTTGCGGCACGTGGGATCTTTTTAGTTGCGGCATGTGAAAGCTTTAGTTGCAGCACGTGGGATCTAGTTCCCTGACCAGGGATTGAACCCAGGCCCCATGCATTGGCAGTGCGGAGTCTTAGCCACTGGACCACCAGGGAACCCCCGAGACGATATCCTTAATCATGTAACACTCGATGAAAACATAATTATTAAGAAAGAAATATCTGTCTGTGTTTCAGTGTCTTACCGGCAATAGGCTGTTGGCATTGAATGAGCAGAGGTAGGTATAACAGCAGAAGTAAGCACACACCAGTTGGTAGATGTCATTGTGCGTACAGCAATATTACTTTCACAGTGATACCATTTTATTATGAATATCATTGGATTACTTTCCTACTGGATTCCTAGTGCTAAAATTTGTCTGTATACCAGAAGGTACAAGGATGTGGCTCCCAACACATCCACTGGTGCAACCTCGAGCACTATCTAAAAAGTGGATTTTATGCCAGCTGGGACTGGAAGCAGGTCATTAAACATGAGGATATAATACCTAAGGAGCTAGGGTAGTCCATATTGATGAGGTATTTTCTGTCTTCAACAAGTAGCCTTCTTACCCCCTCAATGTAATCAGAGTAGGAACTGTTCTCCATTTGACTGCATTCCCTGCCCACTTATACTCTCGTTGATACTGATTAGTGTGGAGACACATAGCAGCACATCCAACACTACAAGTTTCCACAAACACATGGTCTAATCTTTTCTTCATAACCTCTGCCTTCAGTAAAACATACTGTGCATTTTTTTATGACAAACATCATAAACCAATAAATACTGTGTTTTTTGCACTCAGTTACAGTGCTCCAATGTTTATGTGAAGATTGTAATTAAGCAATTATTCAAAAAGTTGTCTCAGGTCCTTTGGCTCTGTTCTGTTTTCTCATATAGGCATCCTACGTTGTCAAAGGTTCTTCCTAAAGTTTGGCCCAAAGTCCAAAACATAATATTATACTGAAGAGATGGAGGACCAACCGTCTGCGTTTATGTTATTGATATCGAATGTTGCATTTATAGCAACATATTCTAAAGTCATATTAGCTCTTTTTCCCTGTTTTGTTGAAATACAGTTGATGTACAACATTACGTTAATTTTGGGTATACTACATAGTGATGTGACATTTGCATACACTATGAAATGTTCATGGTTAAGTCTTAAAAAAAAGATCTACCCCATGATACAGAGCTAGAGAAAGAGAAGCTGAGAGAAAGGTATGTCTCTGTCTCTGGGCCTATGCCTCTGCCCCTTTCTTAAGAGTTTTTCATACTTGTTGGACGACTGGGGCACGTTTCAAATTCTAATTATAACTGGGCTCATTCCAGAAAACTGCCAAATGCAAACACAAGACCAATTTTGAAAATCATTTCAGGGATCTCACTTGCTCAGACCCAGAAAACCTGGTCTACTTTAATTTCTCCATGTTATAGGTGGTGCATGAGACTCACAGGGGAAGTAATGTAACCAAGTTACTCTGAAGAAGCCTGAGTTGAGTGAGCAGAACTGAGTGTAAGTGGTGGCTTGTATCGGTTTAAGTACAAAGAGTTTGTCCTAATTCCAGATTACCTTCCATATTCCTTAGCGAGAGAAGCTTCTCTTTCAGGGGTTTAATCAAACACAAACATTTAATTTTAATTCCTCTACTCCAGAAAAAAACAGAATCAAAAATTCCAAATTATAAATAGTTATTACTGCAGGAGAACATGGAAGAGGGTCGCCTGTGGAGATGAGCTCTAAGCAATCTCTTCATCATGAAAACATGGCCTCTGTTGGAACAAAGTTCCACACCAATCCAGCCCATCCTTCAACACCTGCACAGAAAGGACAAAAGAGGACTATAGGGGAACATCTACTTAGCTGCAGACTTCAGCTCAGAGCTCACTAATTTAGCATTTTTTCTTAAGGGAAGAAAAAAGCTGTTAAATATTAAACTAGGGGCTTCCCTGGTGGCGCAGTGGTTGCGCGTCCGCCTGCCGATGCAGGGGAACCGGGTTCGCGCCCCGGTCTGGGAGGATCCCACATGCCGCGGAGCGGCTGGGCCCGTGAGCCATGGCCGC
>NC_041230.1:2361563-2373394 GCF_002837175.3 Physeter macrocephalus
AGGCCCGCATACCCCAAAAAAAAAAAAAAAAAAAAAAAAAATAAGGAAAAAAAAATTAAACTAACTGGTTAAACTAGGATTTGAGTGTTAAAAGATTATCGACATCCTTAACCACATGCATAGTGAAATGCTGTAAAGTTATCTACCAGACATCAAAGAACAGTTCCAAGTTAGGATATAAAGCATAAACCCCTCATAATCTGAACAATAAAGTTTAGAGGGAAAATAATATGGAAATTTAAAAAATAGCCACTGGGTTCTGAGATTAAAGTTAAAACAAGCGTGAGGATACATCAAATTTAGAAAAGGATGGCATGAGCCACAGTAGAAAGGGGAGAGGGCAACAGTATTGTTAATGATAGCCATTTTAGGGACTTCCCTGGCGGTCCAGTGGTTAAGACTTTGCCTTCCAATGCAGGTTCGATCTCATCCCACATGGCTCGCGGTCAAAAAGCCAAAACATAAAACAGAAGCAATACTGTAATAAATTCAATAAAGACTTTAAAAATGGTACACATAAAAAAATCTTTAAAAAACAAAACAAAAATAGCCATTTTAAAAAAGCACCAAGTGGTGAAAGAAATTCTTCCCCATTTCTTGAAAGGTAAGAGGAGGATCTAGAATTGACTAAGTCTCTGCCTTCTGGATGAATAGGGCTTGCAAATGGAATTATCATCTGATGCAGTGATTAGAAAATGCAGACGCCTCAAACACCTAGCTTGGCAACTGTCTTCTGCATAATTAAAACAAGTCAATAAATTTTACCTAAATTAGATTATAGAGCCACATGTTAGTACTTCAGGACGTAATATCCCACGTCCAACCTACTCAATGCTCACCTAGGTCTGGGGACCCCATTTTCTCCACCACTATGTGCTTTTTTCTCTGTGTATGTCTTTCTGTGTCCTTCTGCTTCTGTCTTCTCCTTTGACCATTTCTGTGTTTCCTCCTCTCTTTTCTCTGCATCATTTCCTTTCCCTCTCTCTCGATGCCTCCTCCCCCAGACTGTTTGGCCTCACTCTGTTGCAACCTCTGTATCAACACCTGTTGTTCTTTCTCCACAATATTTTTTTTTAAAATCCATCCTCTGACAAAGGCCTTCCTGACAACTTTCCATACAGTTAGTCATAAAATACAGAACACAGCAGACAGTATCTCATACACTAGAAACCAACATGACAATATTTTTTTTTTAAATCCATCCTCTGACAAAGGCCTTCCTGACAACTTTCCATACAGTTAGTCATAAAATACAGAACACAGCAGACAGTATCTCATACACTAGAAACCAACATGACAGGAGTCCCTTCTCATTTTTCTCATCACTGTAAAAAAAAAAAAAAAGAAAAAACCCCCCAAACCTAAGAACTTAGTTTTGGTGAGGCACAGGACGTTGGTCCCCTACCAAATGAACCGAAATAACCCAGCAGAGAATTCAAACCAAGGGAGTAAGATTTGGAGCGGGGGGGTGGGGGAAGGCGGGGGGGTGGGGGTGGGTCGTGGTCAGTCTCCACAATATTTGATGCCTCACTAGCTGCACATATTTCCGCCCCTGTATTCCCTCATTTCCCTCTGTATTCCTCTCCCTGGAGGGAGGTGAAGAGCGCAAATCCACCTCCTGAGTCAGGACTTTACCCGACGCAGGGTCGGGTGGGGTGGGAATGGGGGGCGGTGGAGGGGAGCCGGGAGTCTCACAAAGGTTTGAGAAAGGGAGTCAGAGTAGGAAAACATCGCTGCAGGAAGTCAGTGTCTATATGGACCGAAGGCAGAAAGTTGGGGCCGGTACCTGCCTCAGAGAGATTTAACCGGAACCGGACCCAGACTCCTGGGACCCGAACCGAGTCTTCTGCCGACGCCGAGACAGGCGAAAGGGCAGACTCAGAGCAAGAGCGACAAGTGCGTTCAGGGGTTTTAACTTACCGGGAAACCCTGGAAACCCGGGTGTGGTGGAGCAGTGCCCGAAGACCGCATAGCACAATTTCCAGAAAAACCGAGACTTAACTCTCCTCAACGCCTGCAACGCTCCGCGAGATCCGCTTCCGGGTCTGCAGGGAACTGCGCGTGCGCACCGGGGAGGGGCGGGGCCGGAGGCGGGGCCGGGGCCGTCTAGGGGCGCGTTTCGGACGCTCCGGCGGGTGGAGGCGGTGTCTCTGGTGGAGCCTCCCTGCGTGAGCCGGGTCTGAGCTCCGCCCCCGCCCCCGCCCCTGGAAGATTCTGGTCTGTTCCTCTTCCTTGCGGACAGGCTCCGCGTTTCTACTTTGAATCCTTTGAACGTGTCTGGTGTCTTTTGGAGCCAGGCTACGTGCAGGATTAGAGATGCGCGGGCCACTTGTATTGGAAGCGGAGAGTTGAAAACGGTTTACGTGAAAACAGCGAGCGAATGAAAATGCGGATCCACCAAGGGCGGCACCAGCGCTGGGACCTTGGGGGCGGGGCTTGGCGTTGTGGGCGTGATCCCGGAACTTCTGAGACCCCAGGCAGTTACAGCTTTTTATTTAATTAAGGGAAAGCCTGAGTTTTATTTAAAGTAGGTGATGGAAACTGGAGTGACAGGAAAGGCAAAATTGTGCCTGTGCGGAATGTGCAGTTTTATGCTCACTTCCCTCCAGAGCATAATTTAAACTTCTGTCCCCCATTCTCTTGGAGGCTTCAGAAAGATCAGTGAGGAAAAATTTCAACCCCAAACCTGTGATTGTCTGAGGTACTCTGCTGGAGACTGTGAGCAAGGAGTTGGCTATAGTCAGGAGCTGGAGAAACAAACTTTAGGAAGGAATTCAACCATATTTTTGTATTTTACTCTATAGATTTTTCTTTCCTTTGACTTGCATCATGCTATAGGATGTGAAGAATAAGACCATTTTGATAGAAATTTCCATTTCCCAAATATCAACTACTAATGATGTTATCTTCAGTGTAGTTCTGCTGCTTATTAACTTTTCTTATGCACTTTGGCATATTTCTGAATTTTTAATGTCACTGATTTATCAGTTGTGCATAAACATATCTCCTTTGCCCCAGGCTCCTGGTGTAAAACTTCAAAAACCCTTGGAATTTCCACTAACTGAATCACTGTGCTGTACGCCAGAAACTAACACAACATTGTAAATCAAGTATGCTTCAATTGAAAAAAAAAACACCACCTTGGAATTTCCTGAATGATAGGAGTGTCTTTGCTATTATACTAATAAGGCAACTCTGAATGGGGGTTCCGTACAAAGCTATGGAATGGGAGCCTGGACATCAGAAAGACCAACCAGGTGATCAGAGGATTGCAACATGCAGCTGACCAGCTTCTGGAGGGAGGAGGGAGGCTGGGGATTGGGTTCAGTCACATGGCCGGTGATTTAACCAATCATGCCTGGTAATAAAACCCTGATTGAAAACTCTGGACAGAGAAGCTGGAGGGAGTTTCCTGCCGGGGAACAGAAGCTACTGCGCCAGGAACCCTACCAGAACCTGCTCTATGTATTCCTTCATCTGTTTTTTTTTTTTTTTTTTTTTTGGAGTCTCACAAAGGTTTGAGAAAGGGAGTCAGAGTAGGAAAACATCGCTGCAGGAAGTCAGTGTCTATATGGACCGAAGGCAGAAAGTTGGGGCCGGTACCTGCCTCAGAGAGATTTAACCGGAACCGGACCCAGACTCCTGGGACCCGAACCGAGTCTTCTGCCGACGCCGAGACAGGCGAAAGGGCAGACTCAGAGCAAGAGCGACAAGTGCGTTCAGGGGTTTTAACTTACCGGGAAACCCTGGAAACCCGGGTGTGGTGGAGCAGTGCCCGAAGACCGCATAGCACAATTTCCAGAAAAACCGAGACTTAACTCTCCTCAACGCCAGCGACGCTCCGCGAGATCCGCTTCCGGGTCTGCAGGGAACTGCGCGTGCGCACCGGGGAGGGGCGGGGCCGGAGGCGGGGCCGGGGCCGTCTAGGGGCGCGTTTCGGACGCTCCGGCGGGTGGAGGCGGTGTCTCTGGTGGAGCCTCCCTGCGTGAGCCGGGTCTGAGCTCCGCCCCCGCCCCCGCCCCTGGAAGATTCTGGTCTGTTCCTCTTCCTTGCGGACAGGCTCCGCGTTTCTACTTTGAATCCTTTGAACGTGTCTGGTGTCTTTTGGAGCCAGGCTACGTGCAGGATTAGAGATGCGCGGGCCACTTGTATTGGAAGCGGAGAGTTGAAAACGGTTTACGTGAAAACAGCGAGCGAATGAAAATGCGGATCCACCAAGGGCGGCACCAGCGCTGGGACCTTGGGGGCGGGGCTTGGCGTTGTGGGCGTGATCCCGGAACTTCTGAGACCCCAGGCAGTTACAGCTTTTTATTTAATTAAGGGAAAGCCTGAGTTTTATTTAAAGTAGGTGATGGAAACTGGAGTGACAGGAAAGGCAAAATTGTGCCTGTGCGGAATGTGCAGTTTTATGCTCACTTCCCTCCAGAGCATAATTTAAACTTCTGTCCCCCATTCTCTTGGAGGCTTCAGAAAGATCAGTGAGGAAAAATTTCAACCCCAAACCTGTGATTGTCTGAGGTACTCTGCTTGAGACTGTGAGCAAGGAGTTGGCTATAGTCAGGAGCTGGAGAAACAAACTTTAGGAAGGAATTCAACCATATTTTTGTATTTTACTCTATAGATTTTTCTTTCCTTTGACTTGCATCATGCTATAGGATGTGAAGAATAAGACCATTTTGATAGAAATTTCCATTTCCCAAATATCAACTACTAATGATGTTATCTTCAGTGTAGTTCTGCTGCTTATTAACTTTTCTTATGCACTTTGGCATATTTCTGAATTTTTAATGTCACTGATTTATCAGTTGTGCATAAACATATCTCCTTTGCCCCAGGCTCCTGGTGTAAAACTTCAAAAACCCTTGGAATTTCCACTAACTGAATCACTGTGCTGTACGCCAGAAACTAACACAACATTGTAAATCAAGTATGCTTCAATTGAAAAAAAAAACACCACCTTGGAATTTCCTGAATGATAGGAGTGTCTTTGCTATTATACTAATAAGGCAACTCTGAATGGGGGTTCCGTACAAAGCTATGGAATGGGAGCCTGGACATCAGAAAGACCAACCAGGTGATCAGAGGATTGCAACATGCAGCTGACCAGCTTCTGGAGGGAGGAGGGAGGCTGGGGATTGGGTTCAGTCACATGGCCGGTGATTTAACCAATCATGCCTGGTAATAAAACCCTGATTGAAAACTCTGGACAGAGAAGCTGGAGGGAGTTTCCTGCCGGGGAACAGAAGCTACTGCGCCAGGAACCCTACCAGAACCTGCTCTATGTATTCCTTCATCTGTTTTTTTTTTTTTTTTTTTTTAGTAAAATGATGTCAAATGACAAAACAATGTAGTAACTAGTTTGATGTCCTTTATTCAAGGGAAAACTGGATTTCCCGTCGCCCCTGGCACCCGGCGCCACACCCAGGTAGCAGCCTGCTGCATGTTGGTGAACCCACCAGCTTGGGAGACAGTGGCGGCCTTCACACATTTTTATTACATTTATTCCTAAGTAGTTTATTTTCTTTCATCATTTTGTAATTGCATCCTCAGTTTCCAAGTGTAACTTGTCAATTCAAATGTTTGTACATACGTAATCACTTATTTTGTATAATTTGAAGCCATGTCATGGGTGCAGACTGATTTGTAATATAATGTCACTGAATTGGCCCCATTTACTGGAATGATAATTTGCTAAGCTTACGTACAATAAGAGCTGGTAGGTGTAGGAAAGTCAAGGTGGAGATGAAGTAGAGGTGAAAAGAACACTGCTGCCCTACCCACACATACAATAAAAGAAATTCCATGTGGGATTTTAATCCCATATGGGGTTGTATTCAGGTATACAATACATGAAAACATTACTATTTCATCACTAAGTGACATGGGAATAATAAGGCAAAGGCTAAAACAGATTCTCAAAACTTTAATTTTATTTTTCTTACATAAAAATTATATACATTTATATGCTGAGACTGCAAGATCCCAGTGTAAAATGCAAATCAAAGAGTATATAGAATTAAATATAACAATATATTAATATAAAGCCAATGACTATATCTATATTATATTTAATATCCTCTAGGAAATATAACAAACTGAAATCTATGAAGTAGGAGAAAATTTAAAAGTAGGTACATAAGGTGAAACAGATGAAAAAATACACATGGTCAAAAAACATTTCATATATCTTGACTTCTAGTTTATCTAAAGTAAATAAAAAGCAAACAAAAACATGTGGTGGCATCACTTTCATTTCATCAAACTGAAAAATATAAACATTTCTCCAGGTAGATTGTTATTAAAGGTTTGTGGATATCTGTCCTCCACGGACTGGAGGTGAAGGAGGGAAGAGCTACAGCCTTTTCCGAATAAAAGGGGGAGGATACGAGTATATATTTACTTTGCCACACTTTAAAGTATGCAAATGCATATGAATTACACCCTGATATCTGTTCTCATTATAAAATAATGCTTGACTTTCCTCACTATAAAATAATGCCAGTGTACAATGTGCACCTCAGCGCTAGCGCTCCTGAGAGGCAAGAAGCCTGGGGGGTTAATACGGCAACGTGATTGTCCTAAGGCGCATCAATTGTCTAACACGAATGTTAAAAGCGTTGTAATATTCATCCTCAAGGAAACCCAGGTTTCACCATTTTGACTCAAGTTTTCAAACTCCTTTCCTATGACCACCACAGGTTCTAGCGTTTATGAGGAACACCCGGTGTGAAAAATTGGCCCTGCCGGTCACGTTGGAGAATCTGGGCAGTTGCAGGGCTTTGCTCTCTTTCAGAACTGCAGTCTCTGCTGAATAGGCTTGGGTACCCTTAGTTTAAATCAAGCCTGATCCACTGACAGGCTGTCTAGGGAAGAGGTAGGCTGTCCTTGGAGCACGGACCTTCTTCTCCATCCCCCGGCTGGACTCCAGGGAGCCGGCAGTGGGTTTGGGACGAGCCAGCCCTCGGCAGGGAAGACATAGGCCGCCTGGTTGGCCATGGCGTACATGGTCAGCACCGCGGTGCGCAGAGGCCCCCGCAGCTGGGCTAGCTGCTCCCAGAGCAGCGGGGAATAGCCCTTGTGGTTGTACACATTAACTATGTTCTGATAAATGGCCTCAGACATAGAGCGCAGGGAGGTCACGAGGGTTTTCCGAAGTGGAGGCGGCTGGTCTCTGGGCCTCTTGCTGCGCCCAGGGCGCCTCCTCTGGGATCTCCTGGGGCGGGCATCCTGGATTTCTTCACTCTCCCTGCTGTGGCCAGAGTCAAGGACCTTCTGTTTCTTCTTTTCCGAAGTCGCACTGCGCTCATCTGGAGAGGGCCCTGTGGAGCAGGCATGTAGGTGAGAGACCTGCCACATCGATTCTCATGGACCCCCATTCCCAGGATCTCACAACGTTCCTTCCGTAAACCCCGCCTCTCTCCTGCTCCTGCCCTGCCCCCTCAGCTCTAGAATGAGGTGATGCTATGCCTATCTTGGGCCCTCCAGTGCTCCCTGGATCCCAGAGTCTCCAAACGGCTTCAACCATTGAACACCGCCCTTTGTGCCCACGCACTGGATAGGTTCCCTGCTTTTCTCTCTGTACACCTGGGGACCCAAAAGCAAGATCCTACCTGTTCTCTCGCAGGTGCCGTGCCTGGAATTGAGCTTCCTCTTCCTGGAGCTCTCCGGACTAGAGCCGCGTTCTGAATCTGTAGATCAAGTGACAGTTTGAATGACTGCCTTCGCCCGGCACCCTGGAAACCTAGCCTATCCCGGACACACAAGGAGCCAGGATCCCAACCAAAGCTCGTGTCCCAACCAAAGCTCGTGTCCCATCCGCGCATCCTACAGTCCAGGATGTGCAAGGCCTGGCTGCCAAAGCTCACCCACTTCCCTGCCCAGGGAGACTGACTTACTCCATATGCCCTGTCCCTCCTCCCCAGAAAAGTGAAATCTTACCTGACAGAGTAGTGCAGCTGTTTCTGTCTTGTGTCTCGTTTTCCTTCGAATTCTCCTCCTCATCTGTCTTGGGCTCTGACCCTGGAGAAAAAGAGAGATTGAGATGACTGTCCTCCCTCGAGGGACACAGAAGCCCTTAGTCCATCCCTAGCCTGTATTTGTGGGCAGTTCTCTCTACCGAGGTCATTCAGACACATGAACTGGAGCAATAATATGGTTCTGGGGGATCATTGCCAGAATACTCAAAGCCCCCATAGGGCTGGGGGACGTCTCTCATCACCGATCTCTAAATAAAATCTCAACAAAACACAAATTCGGTATCCCTGATTCCATCCCTCCTTCCAGCCTCAGACAAACAGCCCAGGACCCTATCTGGCCTTTGGTCGTGGCTGTCTCTTCACTGGGAAGAGAATGTCTTACCTTTTTCTTCGGATAGTTTCTCCTCCACATCTGAGCCCCTTTCTTCCATGGAGTTCGGTTGCAACTGGGAAGAGAATATTTTTCCTTCTTCTTCGGATAGTTTCTCCTCTGCATCAGAGCCTTTTTCTTCAATGGAGTCCTGCTGGACGGGAGGCTGGTCAGTGGGGTGTTCCATGGAGGGGCTGTGCGGGTGCGGGTCTTCAGTGCCCGATTCCATCTTGAAGCCCAAACGAAAGGTCCTCTCTCAGAGCGGTTCAGAGTCCGAAGTGTCCACAGGCCCGACGTGCCTGCCTTTTATTAGACCCTCATGGGGCGTGGCTTGTTCCTATTGGCTGATTGGATTCTACAATCCTTTCACTTATCCCAGCCTGAGATGGTGCGAGATTAGGAACCTTGTTGGTTGTGGTTGTACCAGGGAACCTGACACAGGAAGAGAAAGTGAATCTCTGTTTACCCTTAAGACCACTTCAAAATGGTCAATGTTTTTCCAGTCTTGGATCATACATCTCAAGCTTCTCCTTTGGGTGGGGGTTAGGTGGGACATGGAGATGATAGACTTGAATGCAAATCGTAGAATTATGTATTTGTCTAATAAATAAGTTGGAAGCCATCAAATCAGTTCTAGGAGGTAATCATTTAAGGATACAAAAGACAATAAAAGACTCCCAGGCTTTATAACACAAAATTATTTCAAAAAATTTTAAATATCATTTAATACCCAGTTCATTTTCACATTCTTCTAAATCTAAATTACTCAAACACATTTTATTGGTTTTGGGTTTTTTTTAGCCAGGATTTAAACAAAGTTCCTACATTAAAATTACTTCTCATAACGTTAGAACTGGTACATTCTGTCTGAAAATATCATTAAAAGCAGTTACAAAATGGAAGCATGTACTTATAATTCCCATCACTCAGAAAGAAATTGTATCCAGGTATATAAAGTTTAATTTCTACCAATTCAAAACAAAAGGAAACTATTCACAATAAATTGGAAAACAATTGACAAAACAATTCACAGGTTAGTAAACTCATATGATGAAAACTATGTTTCACTACATACAGCATTGCTAATAATAAAGTCAATGCAAATAAAAATACCACCAAGTTTTCACATACATACTACTAATAAAAATTCAGATGTTACCCAGTGTGCCTATGATGTGGGGAACTGGAGATTCTCCTCTGGAGTTAGTGAGATTTTTGGGCTTAACCACTTCAGGAGATACATGATTATGCAAACTAAACCTGAAGATGCGTGAAAATGATGACTCAGCAATTCAACTTCTCACTTTCTCTTTATAACAACAAGGAGATTGCCCGAGTGTATTCATGGGAGCATTGATAGTGGAAGGAAAAACATAAATGCTCACCAATAGGATCAGGGATTATAACCAAAAAGTCCAGTGCATTTACACACAAAAATCACAAACAGTGGTGAAACACAATGAACTATAGGTACATGTGTAAAAAGGAGATTTTTCCAAAACAATTGGGAGAAAAGTCCTGATAAAATATTGGACTGTATAAGGACATGTGTATAAATATTTTACATTTGCAGAAAATAATATATGGTGTTCAAAGTATGTACGTGTATGTTAGAATTTCTTAAAATTTTGGGAATGAGAAATATCAAATTATAGTTGATTGTATCTGATACATACATATGTGATCAAATCGAAATGCAGAAGAAAAGTAACCAGGAAATAAATATCTCTTAAGGTCTTGTGGGTGAGAGACCAACCAGATCAATTCCCATGGACCCCATGATTCGATCTCATGTGTTTGCATTGTGTTCGAGGGCGAAGGGAACAAAAATGCCCAGTGAACTGATAAAGAATCTTTTTTTTTTTTAATTCTTGAGTTCATGATGATATTTATTTTTAAAAATTTTTATTTTATATATATATTCACTGTTTTTCATATTCTTTTCTCATATAGGCTATCACAAAATATTGAGTAGAGTTCCCTGTGCTATACAGTAGGTCCTTGTTGGTTATCTATCTATATATAGTAGTGTGTGTATGTTCATTCCAAGCTCCTGATTTATACCAACCCACTCCCCCAACATTTTCCCTTTGGTAACCATAAGTTTGTTTTCTAAGCCTGTGAGTCTGTTTCCTTTTGTAAATAAGTACACCTGTATCATTTTTTAGACTCCACATATAGGTGATATCATATGACATTTGTCTTTCTCTGTCTGACTTACTTCACTTAATGTATAGTCTCTAGGTCCATCCATGTTGCTGAAAATAGCATTATTTCATTCTTGTTTATGGCTGAGTAATATTCCATTGTATATATACATACCACATATTCTTTATCCATTCCTCTATTGACAGACATTTAGGTTGCTTCCATGTCTTAGCTATTGTAAATAGTGCTGCAATGAACATTGGGGTGCATGTATATTTTCTAAGTATGGCTTTGAGAAGGCATCTTGAGACCGAGAAAGGAGGCAAGGACCTTTATCTAATCAATGGATCCATCTATGATAGTGTAACTTACTCACAGGGTGGGATCTAGATCAGGCTGACAATGATAAGGTCCGGAAGTTTTCACAGCTGCGTTCCGCACCACCCAGGGCCCATTCCAGAATTTTAGAGTTAACCTAGGGTATCGGGGTAGGTGCTTGGAAACAGGATGAACTTTCCTAAGTTAAGATTTATGAGCAGGTAACTAGTCTTCTGGGCACCGAGAATCCATTATGGAGAGTTTTCATTATTGTTTAGGGACTAACAGTATAGAGTTATGCTCACAGCCATACATATTGAATTGGTTAGGTTAGCACTGGTGCTTGAACAGGGCGTCCTGAAACAACAGAGAGTCTAACTGGATAGGGAAACTTCCCCTCACGTTTCCTCATCTATTCTAATGTATTCTAATACACAGTTAAAGATTTTAACTATAGTCACCATGTTGTACATATATCTGTGTGACATTTATTTCATAACTGGAAGTTTACATCTTTAGGTGCCCCCATCCCTGCAACCACCAATCTGTCCTCTGTATCTATGAGTTTGATTCTCTATTTTAGATTCCACATATAAGTGAGATCCCACAGTATTCGCCTTTTTCGGTCTGCTTTCTTTCACTTAGCAAAATGCACTCAACGTCCATCCATGTTGTCACCAAAGGCAACATTCTTTCCCTTTTTATGGTCGAATAATGTTCCATTGATGTACATACACCATTCTCTTTACCCATTCATCCGTTGAGGGACACTTAGGTTGCCACTGTATCTTGGCTGGGCCAGGCTGCTCTTAACCTTGGTTTTCATTGGTGCCCAGGAGGTCAGGGTCTCCAAGGTCCTGGCTTGTCACTGAGCTAGTGCCACTGGGAAGACTGAGTTCTCATCGGCAAGATGCAAAAAGAATAAGCCAGCGTGTTGATATACGTTTTTTAAAATAGGCTTTATCGGGCTTCCCTGGTGGCGCAGTGGTTGAGAGTCCGCCTGCCGATGCAGGGGACAC
>NC_041230.1:2373404-2375940 GCF_002837175.3 Physeter macrocephalus
AAAAAAAAAAAAAAAAATAGGCTTTATTTTTCAGAGCTGTTTTTAGCTCACAGCAATAAGGAGCAGAAAGTTCAGAGATTTCCCATATACCTACTATCCCCACTCATGCACAGCCTCTCCCGCAGGCAACATATGCATAAATATTTTAGACATAGTATATACTGTTAAAATTACGTAGTTATACGTATGCAGTTTTAAAATCATAGAAAATGGCAGAGACCAAAATACCGCGTATTGTTTCAGATGTACAAATTTGAGAGAAAGTGAGAGTGTGAAGGAATGGTAAACACCCAATAGAACACGGCATCCAGTCAAGGAATTGTGGGTGGTGATTGGTTAGCATGTGATTAGGTTAGGATGATGAGGTTATCGGAAGGGAAAGTCCAGGGGGTCCTAAAACAGTATAAAGCCCAGCAGAAGAAGGAACTCTGGTCAGCGGTCTCTTCTCCAGGCATCCTGGTAACCGCTCTGTCTCCTGTGGTTTTGTCCAGTGTCCACATATCTGGGCGGTTCTGGACAGACAGCAGAAGCACGCTTTACTTTTCATTACTGTTTATCGTCAGTGAACCAGGAGAGTGGGAACAATCAACAGAGGGCCATTTTAGACGTTGAGGTAAGTTCATGGTTTAATGGAATTTCTTAGCACAGTGACTGATTTGCAAAATACTTCCAAAATGTGAATTTTTCAATGAATGTCAAACTTTTCAAAGAACGGTCACCAAGCACTTGATTTGTGCGTGGTGGTGGATTAGCAGTTATGGAACCCTTTGAGCAAGGGCTTTATAAAACTATAAGCGATTTGTTAATCTGTCTTTCATCCTAGTGTATTCATGAGAACTTGTTTGGAGCTGGCTGAAATTCAGGACCCTGACCCTAAGCCTGTACACAAAACAGAGCAGCACCTCAGGTGTGAAGCTCCTAGTGCAATATGGAAGCAAGAGTTATTCTACCTTATTTTATGGTTGGGAAATGCTTCCTCACTACTTGATTTTGATCATCTAAATTTGAAGAGGAAAGCGTACTTTATTCTAGACCTTCAAATAAGTCAGCCCCAAGATCCGATATAGCATGTCCTGACCCTTTCTTTCCTGTTTCTATGGCAAAATTGTCTTTTCTTTTTCCTAATATAATTTAGTATGATAAATTATATTTACTTTTCATGACAACCTGTGGAATAAGATATTTTCCTGTTGCATTCTATTTGTATTTCCATTAGAACCTGTTTAATTTTTAGTTAGCCAATTCCCCTTTATTTATTTATTTTTTTAACCTTTTGTAATTTTTTTTTTTTTTTTTTTTTGCGGTACGCGGGCCTCTCACTGCTGCGGCCTCTCCCGTTGCGGGGCACAGGCTCCGGACGCGCAGGCGCAGCGGCCACGGCTCACGGGCCCAGCCACTCTGCGGCACGTGGGATCTTCCCGGACCGGGGCTCGAACCCGTGTCCCCTGCATCGGCAGGCAGGCTCTCAACCACTGCGCCACCAGGGAAGCCCCTGTAATTTTTTTTCTGTCCTCATTTTCTTAAGATAAACACTTTGGGAATTCTCCGGCCGTCCAGTGGTTAGGACTCCACGCTTCCAATGCAGTGGGCCCGGGTCAGATCCCTGTTTGGGGAGCTAAGATCCCGCAAGCCGTGTGGTGTGGTCAAAAAAAACCCAAACAACAACAACAAAAAACCCAGAACACTTTGGATAATTTTTTGTTTTTTGTTTGCTTATAACGTGTCCATTTAGACTAAAGAATTTCCCCTGAAGCCAGATTTTGTCCTGCTCCTAAGTTTTGACCCAAATGGTTTACCTGTTTTTTCTTCTTTATGATTTCCATTTGAATTTCATTTCTGATTTTAAGGAATTTGATTTCAGCAATTTGTGGCAGTGTATTTCACATTTTAAAAAATACTTAGGGCTTCCCTGGTGGCGCAGTGATTGAGGGTCCGCCTGCCCATGCAGGGGACACGGGTTCGTGCCCCGGTCCGGGAAGATCCCACATGCCGCGGAGCGGCTGGGCCCGTGAGCCATGGCCGCTGAGCCTGCGCGTCCGGAGCCTGTGCTCCGCAAAGGGAGAGGCCACAGCAGTGAGAGGCCCGCGTACAGCAAAAAAAAAAAAAAAAAAAAAAAATTATTTTATTGAAGTATAGTGATTTACAATGTGTTAGTTTCTGGTATACAGCAAAGTGATTCAGTTTGTATATATTCTTTTTCATATTCTTTTCCATTATGATTTATTATGGGATATTGAATATAGTTCCCTTTAGTATATAGTAGGGCCTTGTTGTTTATCCATTCTTTATATAATAGTTTGTATCTGCTAATCCCAAACTCCCAATCCATCCCTCCCCAACCCTACCTCCCCCTTGGCCACCACAAATCTGTTCTCTATTTCTGTGAGTCTGTTTCTGTTTCATAGATAAGTTCATTTATGTCATATTTTAGATTCTACATATAAGTGATATCATATGGTATTTATCTTTCTCTTTCTGACCTTACTTCACTTAGTATGATCATCTCTAGGCCCATCCATGTTGCTGCAAATGGCAT
>NC_041230.1:2376094-2383829 GCF_002837175.3 Physeter macrocephalus
TATATATATATATATATATATATATATATATATATATATATATCTCACATCTTCTTTATCCTTTCATCAGTTGACAGACATTTAGGTTGTTTCCAAGTCTTGGTTATTATAAATTGATTCAACTTATTTTTCATTAATTGGTACTCCGTTCCTAGTAGAAGAATATGTACATGTACTTTGAATAAAAGGTAGTAGTTGAGATGGTGGGCAGAGAAGAGAGATATGGGACTTGACTGCATCCTGTATGTGGGAGGTTCCAGGGATGTACAAAATTCAATGGTTTCCTTTTCTACTCTCCACAGAGAAAAAGAATCCTTGGGGTAGTACTGGCAGCGATGGACCCCAGCAAACTTTCAATGGAACAGGGCAAAGCGTTCTTAAAGAAGCTTGGGATTCCACAAAGAGATGTAAGTGTGGGAGATGTTAGGTTGGGCAAATGAGATGTAGAGGAATGAGGTGGCCTCCCGGTCTGGTATCAGTGCTCAGGCAGGTTCTCCCGTGCCCAGGGGTGAAATTCAGTGATTAACAACATGGGTGCACAAAGCAAAGGGTGGTTGGAGATTTAGTTCAACCACATGGCCAATAAGTCAATCAATGAAACTGAAAATTCTGGATACTGATGTTTGTGTGAGCTTCCTGGCTGGTGAACACATTGATGTGCTAGGAGAGGGACGTGTCCTGATTCTGTGTGTCAAGGACATGGAAGCTGTGTTTGGAAACCTCCCAGACCTCACCCTATGTGTATCCTTTATTATAAAACTGTAATTATAAGTACAGCAAAAAAAAAAAAGACTCTGATTTCACTCCCTGATGCCTGCCCCTTGGAGGTGACAAGCAAACTCATTGTGGGGCTGGAGGAAAGAACTTTTCCACTCCAATTTAGCATTACATTAAAGAACTCAAGAAACTGGGAGTTTTAATCTTCAGTAATCCCAAATCTTCTTCCTGTGTTCAGAACTCTGGTTGTGTCTTGATTCTCCATCAGATCGACTTGATGACGGAGAAATGGGTAGTGGATGCCTCTGTAGAGGTTCTGCTACGGTTTCCTCTGTTGCCGGGAGAGGATCCAAGTGCCCGCTGTGTCCCGATTAAGAAATGTCAGCCTTCAGTGGTCCAGCCTCACAGAGCTTCACAAAGACCTGGAGTCCAAGAGGAGAGGTAGGTCAAATGTCAGGCAGTGATGGGGTAGAGCCTGGAGGGTTTCCAACAGGGCACAGGTGTGCATTGTAGATTTCTGCCGGAATAGAATTTTGACTTGTGTATCCCTCAGTATAACACAGGCTTTTATTTGTGAGTTGCCTGGTGTGAATTTGCACCTATATGTGAGCTTGCACAAGCATCCTCAGATTGCTTGTTCCTCTGTGGCTTTGTGCAAGCCTCTGTTGAAAACAGGCATATGGTTAAGGGGTCATGTCTGAAATTTCACAGGTGTTCATTAACTTACTATCAAATCTTGGCCAAGCTTTGTCAGAAGAACTGACAGGTTTTCTCAGGAAGAAGCTGTTCTGTGAAAATTGTGAGTTTTCTGAAAATATGTGGGAAAATAATCCATAGTTGTTGTCTGCCTGTGCATTGGCTTTAATAAATATTGATAGATGCTTAAATGTTGGAGGGAGGGCCTGGCTAAAAACCCAAAACACAGGCCCAAGTTTACACGGAAATTCTCAGGGAGAAACATTATGAGCATCCCTGAGCACAGCCAACTCGCCAAAGCCAGGCATTCGAGGTTGCAAATCTAATTTCACTGTTTGTTCATCTAGGGGTCTTATCACAGGCAGTGTCCCGCTCTGGGAGTTAGTAATGATGGAAAAAGGTCACAAATTTCACAGAATGGGACATCACTTCCTGAGGAGAGACCAACTCATAGTGGGAATGACTTAGTGGTCAGTGCACCCCCTCATTCATTCAGAAGTAGGGGTATGATGGGCTTCTGTCTCTGTGTCTACATACCATTTTTTTTTCCTCGTGACCAGAAAACTGAACAGTCAATTCCCAAGGAAGAATGACCAGAAGCCCAAGGACATGAGGCAGATAAAAGGTCACAACATTCACAATCTGCCCCAAAGACCCCCTACGGCCCAGAATGTGAAGACGCTACAGAGGGGACCAGTGGGGCAGAAGCCTCCCTTCTCAGGAGAGAAGGGTACCAAGGTAAGTGGAAGCTTGGCTATTTCAAGAACCAGGGTGTCTGCATTGATCCCAGAGAGTGTTTTTTTTTTTAATTAACTTTTTAAAAAGTTAATTTATTTTATTTATTTATTTTTAATTTTTGGCTGCGTGGGGCCTTCGTTGCTACGCGTGGGCTTTTCTCTAGTTGCAGCAAGCAGGGCTACTCTTCGTTGTGGTGCATGGACTTCTCTTGTTGCGGTGCACGGGCTCTAGGCACGTGGGCTTCAGTAGATGTGGCATGTGGCTCGCGGGCTTTAGAGTGCAGGCTCAGTAGTTGTGGCGTACGGGCTTAGCCGCTCTGCAGCATGTGGGATATTCCTGGACCAGGGCTCGAACCTGTGTCCCCTGCATTGGCAGGCAGGTTCTTAACCACTGTGCCACCAGGAAAGCCCAGAGAGTGGTTTTTACCATGGAAACGCTTGCGGAATCTTCGTTCCCCGAACGGGGAATCGAACCCCCGGCCGTGGCAGTGAAAGTGCTGAGCCCTAACCACAGGTCCTCCAGGGAACTTGGAAACGTCTGTGTCTTATGACTCAGATGTTCTTACTTATCCAAGTCTGGCTGGCCTGGTTTGTAGTATCCTCACCTGGGTGATTGGCCCATCGGCTCCCCTGAGGAGCTACCTTATTCCCTGTTCAGTGTCATGTCAAGCTTGGTGTTTGTCCAGTGCACAAATCTGGTTCATTTTCATCACCTTTAGACACTAAATTCTCTTCTCCTTGATCTCTCTCTAAAATGCTCCATGGGCAGCACCATAGTATCTCGAATCTCCTGGCAGTTCTAGTCCATGTCCTCTATCCCAAACCGATATCCAACTTGACAAATCTGTCCTTGGGCTTCCCTGGTGGCGCAGTGGTTGAGAATCCGCCTGCCGATGCAGGGGACGCGGGTTCGTGCCCCGGTCCGGGAGGATCCCACATGCCGCGGAGTGGCTGGGCCCGTGAGCCGTGGCCACTGAGCCTGCGCGTCCGGAGCCTGTGCTCCGCAGCGGGAGAGGCCACCGCAGTGAGAGGCCCGCGGACCGCAAAAAAATAAAAAAATAAATAAATCTGTCCTGATGCAGGTGACTCTGAAACAACAAAAGGGTTAGGGGCAGCAAAACCTAGTCAGTGGAAAATCCATGTATAACTTTATAGCCAGCCCTCTGGTCCTTTGTACCTGAGGTTCCCCATCCGAGGATTCAACCACCTCTGGATGGTGTAGTACTATAGTCCAGGTTTATGAAAAATATCTGAGTGTAAGTGGACCTGTCCAGTTCCAACCCATGTCATTGAAGAGTCAACCGTGTTAACCTTTGAAAGTTGCCTGCAGGGACTCCCCTGGCGGTCCAGTGGTTAAGACTCCGCGCTTCCAACGCAGGGGGTGCAGGTTCGATCCCTAGTCGGGGAACTAAGATCCCACACGCCCCGCCGCATGGCCTAAGAAAAATAAACAACTATAAAATAAATAAATTAATTAATTTTTTAAAAAAGAAAGAAAGTTGCCCGTGATTTCTGTTGAGCCCACCCTCCTCCTCCACCCCCAGGTGAAATGCAGGAACTGTGGAGCCTTTGGACACTTGGCCATCAGCAAGTGGTGCCCCATGAAGTCCTGGGGTGGGGCCCTTGCTCCCCAGCCTTCGGGCTCCAAGAAGAAGGAGAATCTGACACCCACGAACCCCCAGGACCTCCAGACTCCAGGGTCCGTCAACACGGCTGCCAGAGAGAAGGGACCAGAACTGAGGTGAGGAAACACAGGGTGAGAATGATTTGGGGGACAGTGGTACCAAGGGAGATTGTCTTGCCCCTCTACTCTTTCTATATAGATATCTCAGGTGCAGACAGGGTAACTCGAGAGCAGCATTTGAGAGCTTTGTGCCTTCCAGGGCTACACACTCAGAGGTCATTCTAGTCCTGAGAATCATGAAGGGGGAAGGGCCCGAAACTCCCTTGGAATGATGCACATGGCAGGCAGAGAACCACCTGAAAGTATTCAATGATGAAACCATGGTAGGGAAGGAGGTGCTTCCCGGAAGTGAGGGCTGCCTCTGAAGTCATGGAAGGACTCGCCTTTACAAAGGTCACAGGGTCTTGGATGCCTCCTTCGCCCCCAAACAAGGGCTAGGACTGGCTTCCCAGAGTGTTCTTGGTTCCCGGTCACTGGTGAGGACAGAAAGGTGAGGGCATCCAGACACTTAAGATGAACTGTTCTGCAGGCAAGACGAGTGGCACAGAAATCCTCTCCCACAGACGTGTCCCGGGAGGCGCCAAGAGAAGAGGCAGAGACCCTGGAAGGGATCCGTGGAATCGTGTGCCTTTGTGAGGGTGAGTCTTGCCCCTGTTCCCCTGCTGTTTCTCCCCTCCATCCCCACTGTGCTCCACTCCTATGCCCCTCATGTGTGCAGGATTATGTTGAACCCAGGCTGGATGCTAAGAGTCCTGTTTTGTTTTGGTTTTTTTCTCCCTGTATTCTCATATTCTAACTTTTTTCTGTGTTTTACATATTCCTTTTTTTTTCTTCTGCATGGGTTAGGTAATCCAAAATTCTGGTCCCATTTTAGTTTTTTTTGAGTTTTTTATATTTGAATTTTTTTCCTCTTTTGTGCAAGTAGTCCAGCAAATGCTAGCGGAAGCCATTCAGCGCACATGTGAAGTGTTTTGTGTGTGTGTGTGTGTGTGTGTGTGTGTGTAACTTTTTTCTGTGTTTTACATATTCCTTTTTTTTTTCTTCTGCATGGGTTAGGTAATCCAAAATTCTGGTCCCATTTTAGTTTTTTTTGAGTTTTTTTTATTTGAATTTTTTTCCTCTTTTGTGCAAGTAGTCCAGCAAATGCTAGCGGAAGCCATTCAGCGCACATGTGAAGTGTTTTGTGTGTGTGTGTGTGTGTGTGTGTGTGTGTGAAGTGTTTTATCAGCTTCCTTCTCTGACTTCATGTCAAGACAAGGGATCATTTAACTTGTAAGTACTCCCGATTGCCCTCAAAAGGATAGCTGCTGTTGACATTCTGCACACTGCATAGAAAAATGTTTTTACCCTTGACCTCAACAACAGGCAATATGAGGAAAGTTTTCATACCATATCTGATAGGCAAAAAACTCAGATCGGTATTGTAATTTTTTCCCTTGACCACCTCTGAGGTGGGTATCTCTGCAAATGTGTAATGACCATTTGCGTGTCTTTGTGAAATTTAATTTTGCATGTGTTGTCTATTTCTATTGGGTTGTTCCTCTTCCTCCTGATACAGAAAAGAATCCTAGAGCATATTGGTCATTTTCTGCCTATTAGTCTGCCAGTTTCCCTTTGTCCTAAGTTGCTTATGATTTTCCTGTTTTCTATGATGATATGGTTGAAACTGTCAGTCCTGTATTGCATGCAGTTTGATAATTCTGACTCCTCAAGTGTCTAAATGAGTTTCCTTCTCCCACAGCATCCCACCCGGCCAATGCCTGTCCAAACGTCCAGGAGGAGATCTGTCCCGGGCCCTGTTCTCACAGGTCAGCCACCAGTCAAGAACCCTAATAGGAGATGATTCTGCCCTACACAGTCTCTCAAGAAAGCCCCTCAAATGAGTGCTTGTGGACCCAAGACATGAGGTGGATTCCAGTGCCTTGCCCACCAAGCTCTAAAGAGCTTCTACCGGGATGCATCTCTCATGGCCAAGTTGACAGCCAGCAGGACTGATGGTGGCTCCTGTGATGTTCTGTGGTCCAACAGGAAGACACTTGCCCTGGGTTTTGTCTGTGACCTCCAGGCACAAGTCAACTGTCTTGATGGGGATTCGAAGCCCAGCCCACAACCTGCCACACAACAATGTGGCCAGAACTCTGAATGTAGCATCAAGGCATGATTTGAGAGGTCTTCCCAGATCCCCTCCAGACTTGCCAGAATTCCCCACAAAAAAGCAAGACTCAGCCTATCCTACAGCTCCCAGCCCAGTTCTCAGTGACCTGGTCTGGGGCTGACGGGCTCTTCAGCTTCCCCTCATACACCTGGACTTGGATCCTAACAAGCAACCCCACGTGACCAGGAAGACACCAGCCCCGATGCCCAGCTTTTTTTTTTTTTTTCTGGCCGCACAGTGTGGCCTGTAGGATCTTAGTTCCCCGACCGGGGATCAAACCTGCACCCCCTGAAGTGGAGGCACAGAGTCTTATGGACCGCCAGGGAAGTCCCCTGATGTCCACCTTTGACCTGCAGACTCCATCCGACTCACGTTGCCTGAGCCCAGTCGAGATTGGCAGTGTCTCCAACACCCCCATGAATGTTTCAGGCCAGCTGGACAGAACTGTCTTTATGAGACTGGACAAGCGATGGCCGAGCTCTGAATCTCAACTGCTCTCAGCTTCCTCAAGAAGTCTACACTTGGTGGGCGGAGCCCTCACATCATAGAGGAGTCTGAGGGACAGGTTCTTCAGTCCTAGTAAGTGTCCTCTGTGAGGACCTCCTGGTCTCTTCCTCCCATTGGCTGTGTGACCATCCCCGCCTCCCCACCGCCATGGAAGGAGGCTCAACCTCAAGTCTCACGTGATTGGACGAGACTGAAAGACTGAGGATTGGAAAGATGTAGGAGCACCTGCGTCTGGTGAAGCAGCACTTCCCCACGTGGTACCTGTGCGACTTCTGGAACTCCAAATACGACTGGGGACTAAGGGACAAACACTGCCTTTAAATTTTGTAAATTCATGTTGTATTTAAAATGGAGCTTGTGAAATTGTCATATGTAGTCCTTTGTCAGTTACGTGTATAAGAAACGGAGTCAATACAAGGAAACCGTGTTACCCTGTAATGTCAGTAGAGTGCTATGAAATTCATCTGTGTGGGTGAATAAATGAATTTTGGGTAACTGGGCAAAAGGCCTTTTTATGATTTTGCAAAAGGTCTGCACTTTTTAAACAATGTTTCCTGTGGGTAGAATTTTTGACGCTGCGGAAGAGTTTCAGTAGAAATTCTCTTCACCTTGGTTAATGGGAACTATTTTCTTAACCTGGACAGTTTGTTATCAAAAACCATTGCAACGTTATGTTTGATCAATTTCTTTCAATATTAATAAACTTCTCTGAAATAGAACATATATTGCAGGTGTGTTGATTTTTCCTTATCACCTCAGGTCAATTTTCTTTATTTTTTTTCATCAAATTTTATTGACCTGAGTAAAGAGGACCTTGGCACCTACAGTGAAATCCAGGGCCCTGTAGCTTGTAAGGAATACAAGGTCTCAGGCATAAGCCAGCCCTCTTGAACCACTATCTTGGTGCTGTGCGACAATTCCAGGTGTTTCATATTTAGGTTGAAGTGTGATAAGCATAATTATGTAGGTTGATAAGCACGAAAATAAGCTGTATCTGAACTTGCACATCAGAATCACATGGTGAGCTTTAAAAAGTATAAAGACTGGTGCCTGCCCCCAGAGATATTTATTTATTGGGTTTGGTTTGAGACATGGTATGAGACAATTAAAAATATGTATATTCAGATGGCCAACAAACACATGAAAGGATGCTCAACATCATTAATCATTAGAGAAATGCAGATCAAAACTACAATGAGGTATCACCTCACACCGGTCAGAATGGCCATCATCAAAAAA
>NC_041230.1:2384105-2391208 GCF_002837175.3 Physeter macrocephalus
AAGCAACCTAAGTGTCCATCGACAGATGAATGGATAAAGATGTGGCACATATATACAATGGAATATACTCAGCCATAAAAAGAAATGAAACAGAGTTATTTGTAGTGAGGTAGATGGACAGTCAGAAAGAGAAAAACAAATACCGTATGCTAACACATATATATGGAATCTAAAAAAAAAAAAAAAACAGGTTCTGAAGAACCTAGGGACAGGGCGAGAATAAAGACACAGACGTAGAGAATGGACTTGAGGACATGGGTCGGGGGGAAGGGGAAGCTGGGATGAAGTGAGAGAGTGGCACGGACATATTTACACTACCAAATGTAAAATAGATAGCTAGTGGGCACTTTGTTATACAGCAGAAACTAACACACCATTGTAAATCAATTTTACTCCAATAAAGATGTTAAAAAAATTGTATATTGATCACTGCCCCCGCTTCCTGGCACAGAGTTTGTGACCCATGTAAATTCCCCCTAACTGATAAGAGTACTAGGGAAACAGAGCAGGACCCTACGGTCTTTCCCCACCATGTCCTCAGCCTGACTTTTGTCTGTGGAAAAACTTTAGCCAAAGAATGAGTTTAATCGGAGAAGTGAGAAAATGCAGAAACAAATGAAAACAGTCCAACAAGACTAAATAATAATAGTTTAGTCATAAAGCACAGTCAAGGACATTTAGCTCCTTCTCAAGGGCTATAGATATTGTTCTGAGCCATTTCCTGTGACCTGTCTTGTAGGTAATGAAACCCCTACCAGGTGGAAGAAGTTAACTACATGATGACCAGGCTGTAGCCATGACATAAGCTGCCACATTTCCGAGAACTGACCTCAAGGAAATGGGAACAAACTGATCCTGGAACTGAAGATTAACTGTAGTTAAAACAATCAAGATGACACTGATCAGACCACTGCATGACCAATTTCAAGATGGCTGTCAGAGCTGACTGTACTGTTTCTGCATGTAGCCCCCTCCCTCTGTCTATAAAGCTCTTGCCCACTGGTTGTCAGGGAGGGGGGAGTCTGCCCTCCTCCCCCGCCCCAGTTGCTGCCATCCAAAATAAAGCAAACTTTCCTTTCCACCAACTTTGCCTCTTTGCTGGCTTTTGAGCAGAGACCAGGTGGACCCTACTTTCGGTTACACGAGGAGCATATTTTTTTTTTTTTTTTTTTTTTGAGGAGCATATTTTGTTCTATTGAGGTGATTCGAGTTGGGCTCCCGAATGGGGGCTGATCACTTACAAGACCTGGCCATGATTAGAAGCTTGGAATTTTCAGCCCTACCCCTCATCTTCCAGAGAGGGTGGAGTGGCTAGAAATGGAGCTAATAATTGATCATGCCTATATTAGCAGGCCTTCGTAAAATCTCAGTTAGAGGGGTTTGGTGAAATTCCAGGTTGACAAACACATTCACACCGGGAGGGTGAAACAAGCCAAATCCACGGGCACAGAAGCTCCGGTGACTGGGACCCTTCCAGACCTCATCCTCTGTGTCTCTTCCTCTGGCTAATTCATCTATAACTTTTACCATATGGTTTAATAAACTAGTTAACTTCAGTAAATGTTTCCCTGAGTTCTGTGACCTGGTCCAGCAAATGAACTGAGCCCAAGTGGCGGTTTTGGGAACCTCTGATCTAATATAGCCAGTTGTTCAGAAACGCAGGTGATAACCTGGGTTTGTAGCTGGCGTCTGAAGTGTGTTGCAAGGGGGATGAAAGGCATTTTGTGGGACGAGCCCTCACCTCCAGGATCTTACGTTATCTCCAGGTAGCGTCAGAATTGAGCTGAATACTTGGATACGCTGCTGGTTTATGAGAACTGCTTGCTGTGGGTGAGAAACTCCCCGTATTTGGTGACCAGAGTGTCAAAAGTGAAGTCTTCTGTTTGAGGAGTAAATGAGACTGACAGGAAAGAGACACAGAGGGAAAGAATTACACAAGCGGTGGAAAACTGGGTTTTTCCTTTTTTAAAAAAAATAATTTATTTTTGGCCGCATTGGGTCTCCGTTGCTGCGTGCTGGCTTTCTCTAGTCGCGGCGAACGGGGGGCTATTCTTCCTTGTGGTACGCGGGCTTCTCATTGCGGTGGTTTCTCTTGTTGGGGAGCACGGGCTTCAGGAGTTGTGGCACGCGGGCTCAGTAGTTGTGGCGCCTGGGCTTAGTTGCCCCACAGCATGTGGGATTTTCCTGGATCAGGGCTTGAACCCATGTCGCCTGCATTGGCAGGCAGATTCTTAACCACTTCGCCACCAGGGAAGTCCCGGGTTTTTCTTTATTTAAGTGGACATAAGGATTGTGAAACACTCTGCACTTATGTGTAACCTGCATCCTCTCTGGAAGGAGAGGGCAAAGATAATGCCCCACTAACCCATCCTCTCCCGATTTCAATTTTTGGGAAAACTCTGCCCTGAATCAACAAGAGTAAATGGCTCTCTTCAGAGTGTGATTTCACTGGGAGGAGCAAAGCAGATGTCCCCTTTTTCCCTGTGACCTTCTGTCTCAGGAGAGTTTTTCTGTCTCTCCAGGACCCTGTCCCTAAAGGCCATGTCATCGCATTGAACTACCTCAGTCTAATCTAAGGTTTTAAAAAATATATATATATCACACCAGTGCTGTTTCTTCAACGTTGAGTACCCAGGTTGCTGCAAAGAGGATTCCTTGGAAGCAGAAATAACACCACTAAGATACCCACCAAGCACTGCAGAATAACAATATGATATTGACGTCAGCTTCAGAGTCTCAGTGAGTCTTCCGGGCTCCCCTGTTTCCAGCCCTGCTCAGCAGGGTGGAGAAAAGTGACAGCAGTTGGAATCCAGAGCCCTACAATCACCAGTGATGTTTTGATAAACAGAAAATTCGAGTTCTACAAAGAAATTGTCATTGGGTTGATCCAGGAACCTATGACTTGAATTAATGTCCTGGGTGTTCTTGATGCAGATAATCTAGAGACAAGCACTAAGAAAAACTCATCCTGGGACTTCCCCGGTGTTCCAATGGTTAAGACTCCGTGCTTCCACTGCAGGGGCACGGGTTCGATCCCTCGTTGAGGGACTAAGATCCCACATCCCACATGCCACACAACATAGCCAAAAAAAAAAAAGAAGAAGAAAGGAAAAACTCATCCTGAAATCTTTAATCAAAGACCCACTTGGTATGCATTTGGTGTCTTTCTGTAGCAAAATTTCCACCATCTGAGGTTGTTTACCTCAGTTTTCCAGCTGAGTCCATTTGACAAACCTGGGAGTAAATAAATTTGAGGGAAGATATTTGTCCCCCTTTTCTATATTTAAAATTTTTTGTTTATACATGTGAATAACTATTAAAATATATACAATTGATATTTGATTTTTTTCCAGAGTATGGATAAATACTGTATGTATTTAAGGACACCGTATTAAGGACATAAGCACATTTATTTATAATAAGGTGACAATGTTTTTGAAACAGGTTCCCTTTGCCCAATGCACAGCAAGCCAAAACCCTGAGATGTCAAGTTTTGCAGCAAAGAGAGGGTTTATCCACAAAGTCACCAAGCGAGGAGACAGGAAAACAAGTCTCAGATCTGCCTCCCAGAAAGGAAAGCGGTTTGAGGTATTTTAGGGACAAAGAATAAAGAAGCAGGTTGGTCTGAGGCATGGGGGGTGTGGGGAGCCCGGGGAAATGTGATTGGAAAAAGGTGCAGTAATCATCGTTCTGTGCAGGCTTCTGCATGTTCAAAAACGGAGACACAGCACGATCTGAGGGTGGAGTGTTCTGCTCGCAGACACCAAAAGGTCACCGAGTGGACACTTGTGCATGTCCAGTTGGAGGGTCGTGGGTCCTATCCAGACTTAACTGGCTCTGCTCGAACTAGACACAGCTGACTCCACGTTCCTGGAAAACAAGTTGGGCAAACGTCTTATTGTTCAGGCTATGCGTGCTGCTTGGAGGACACACAGGTCTTTGCAGCAACAATTAAAACGACCTTGATTAGTGAAGGTGGGTTACCGGTGAAATGGATTTAACTAATGATTACCCGTGGTTTCAACAACATTCTTCTTGCTGCTAAGGCTTGGTCTGTATTGGGAGTTGAACTAAGTGTTTTACACGCTTTATGTGGTTCCATCTTTCTGAAGCTGTGATTCCCAGTGTAGAGACAGACAACACACCATGTGTTGGTTTGCAACGTCTGGTGCTTCCTGGGTGAAATCTGAAACTGGCCACTGTACCAGGAGGGGTGAGGAGAGACCGAAGAAAGAAGCTGATGAGTCCAGGTTGGTAGGTGGCAGGTTTAATAAGCAAGGAAACTGACGTACAAGGCCTGTCTTGGGCGGCCACAAGATGAGTAGATCTCCGTACCTGTCCATCAAAATCTTAAAAGTCTGAACAGGACAGGAATAAAGATGCAGACGTAGAGAATGGACCTGAGGACACAGGGAGGGGGAGGGTAAGCTGGGACGAAGTGAGAGAGTGGCATGGGCATATATACACTACCAAATGTAAAAGAGATAGTTAGTGGGAAGCAGCTGCATAGCACAGGGAGATCAGTGCAGTGCCTTGTGACCACCTAGAGGGGTGGGATAGGGAGGGTGGGAGGGAGACACAAGAGGGAGGGGATATGGGGGTATATGTATACATATAGCTGATTCACCCTGTTATAAAGCTGAAACTAACACAACACTGTAAAGCAATTATACTCCAATAAAGATGTTAAAAAAAAAGTGGCAAATCTTGAAAGAGGTCTTTGTCCAGCAAGTCCAAATTCTGGGCTTCTTCAGAGATAGTTTTTGTGAATTTCTTTCCTCCTCCTCCTCCTCCTCTTCCTTCTTTTTCTTCTCCTATTTCTCGTCCTCTTCCTCCTTCTCCTTCTATGAATGGTCCATGCTTTTTCCGTTTAAAAAAAATTTTTTTTTTATTACTTTGTATGTTTCATTTGTTTCGGTGGAAAACCGTACATTTGAATACTCTAATGTGCTAACACTGAAAATCAGATTCTCCCCTGTGATGGCTGACTTGATGTGTCAACTTGCTAGGCTATGCTAGACTCTGGTGCCTCGTTGAGATATTGTAGTGAGGGTATTTTCCAGATGTGGTTAACGTTTAAACCAACCCGTTCCTTTCCAGGCTTTTTGTCTGTTTTTTTCTTGCCCCTACGGTTGTCCCTTGCCCCATACTGCTGAAGCCAATATTTACACCTTTAAATGCTTGTAGCAAAAGCTGCCTGGGAAGCTGTCCGAGTCCTGAGAATGGGCTGATTCTGGTGAAGCAAAGGCAAGCCCTTCCCCTTGTCCTTCAGGCAGATAGATCAAAACACTACGGTGCAATTCGTTGTGAGGAGGACAGTGTAACTCCTCCTGGCAAAAGCAATATGCATTAGGAGTGTGTGCTGGCATCCCCACGACTGCCATTCGTACGGGGTGTTGGTGATAGAAAGCAGGCAATCAGATACACCACAGTAGTCTCTCATGGCAAAGCAGTATCTTCTCCCTACGTGAAGGCTTCCCCTGGCTGTAATTTTTTTAATTGTTGCAGTTCTGCAAAAGCTGACTCTGATAGTTTTCATCAGTTGCTTTTTCTTAAAAATTGATGTACAGTTGATTCATCGGTTTTTTAAAAAAATATTTTATTTATTTATAGTTGTGGCATGCAGGCTCTAGTTCTCTGACCAGGGATTGAACCCTGGCCCCCTGCATGGGGAGTGCTGAGTCTTACCCACTGGACCACCAGAGAGGTTCCCCCATCAGTTGCTTGTGTGGAGAGATGAAGCCTTGGATTTTCATTAAATCCCTCCACCCTCTGTTTTTCTGTTCTTTTGTTTTTTAATAAAGTTACACTGGAGCCCAGTTACATCCATTCGTTTACACATTGTTGGTCTGACGAAGGCAGAGTAGTTTACAAAGACTAAAGTAGTTATTATTTGGCTGTATACAGAAAAAAAATTGCTACTTTTGATGTAGATTTATGTTTTGTCGTGTGTGTGTGTGTGTGTGTGTGTGTGTGTGTGTGTGATTATAAAATTGGGGAAATAGAAGAACACCGACAAGTCCATTTTAGGGTCAGATATTAAGCAAGGATGACACGAAATTGGTCTCAACTGGAAGAGTAAACCAGAATTCATTCAGAGTCAGTAGGTCCTGGATTCAAAACAAGGAGAGTATGGAGATGAGGGAGTATGCTGCAATTTGGTTGAAACTACAAAATTTTATTAAATGTTAAAATATTTCCCTTTGTGACATCAACCTTGAAGGTATAGAGTGGTAAAAATTGGAGATTAAAACATTTTAAAAACTCATTAATTTTACTCAATACTCATTCATAAGTGAAAGTAACAATGTTCCCCTTGGTGGCTACGGTAGGGACCACAGGAAAAGGGCGTATTCTAAAAATGACTGGCAGTGTTAGTGATTACACATCTCAGATAGTTTTGGAAAACGACATCAAATTTCTTCCCATTAATTCACTATTTACCCTACCCCACGAATTAAAGAGCTTGACCTAAAGGAAATTTTTTGTGAGGACCCCAAATGGGTCATGATTATGGATCCTCTACTTATATCTTAAAATTCCTAGAGGGAATACCCTGGGGGTCCAGTGGTTAGGACTCGGTGCTTTCACTGCCGTGGCCCGGGTTCAATCCCCTGGTCGTGGAGCTGAGATTATGCAAGCCAAGCAGTGTGGCCAAAAAAAAAAAAAAAAAAGATTCCTAGGGAATTTTTTCTTTACGGTTTTTATTTTTAAAAGCATCAACGGGGCTTCCCTGGTGGCGCAGTGGCTGAGAGTCTGCCTGCCGATGCAGGGGACGCGGGTTCGTGCCCCGGTCCGGGAGGATCCCACGTGCCACGGAGCGGCTGGGCCCGTGAGCCGTGGCCGCTGAGCCTGCGCGTCCGGAGCCTGTGCTCCGCAACGGGAGAGGTCACGGTGCTTTCACTGCCGTGGCCCGGGTTCAATCCCCTGGTCGTGGAGCTGAGATTCTGCAAGCCAAGCAGTGTGGCCAAAAAAAAAAAAAAAAAAAAAGGATTCCTAGGGAATTTTTTCTTTATGGTTTTTATTTTTAAAAGCATCAACGGGGCTTCCCTGGTGGCGCAGTGGCTGAGAGTCCGCCTGCCGATGCAGGGAACACGGGTTCG
>NC_041230.1:2391281-2395930 GCF_002837175.3 Physeter macrocephalus
CAGTGAGAGGCCCGCGTAACGCAAAAAAAAAAAAAAAAAAAAAAAAAAGTGTCAGCGATCAAAAATATACACAATCAGTTTACATAGGTCTTGACTTTTAAGTCCTGAAAACACACACAAAAAATCTGAAATCCCAAATTATAAATGTGTGCAGTAGAAACACACACCTCACCAAGCTCTATATCAATCCCGGGAATTTTCTCCAACTATTTTCTCTGCCTTATTCTGTTTTGCCCCTTTCATCTGCATGAACCACTCCATTTATTTCCGTGTCATGCTCAATTATCACCTTTTCACACAGGCATTCCACAAACAGTTTTTATTTTATTTTATTTATTTTTTTTATACAGCAGGTTTTTATTAGTTATCCATTTTATACATATTAGTGTATATATGTCAATCCCAATCTCCCAGTTTTAAATTAGCACACCCCTCACCCTCTGTAACCTAACAAATGCACTTTCACTGGACTCATCATCATATTGTATTTTTACTTAATTAGCGCTTACTTATGCCAGTTATCTTAGTCCTTTTAGGCTGCTATAACAAAAATACCATAAAAACTAAATATTTATTTCTGATAGTTTTAGAAGATAATAGGTTCTAGATCAAGGCACCAGCAGATTCGATGTTGGGTGAGGGCCCCCTTCCTGGTTCATAGATGGTCTTCTTCTCCCTGTGTCTTCACAATATGAACTGGGTGAGAAAGCTCTTTGGGGTCTCTTTTATCAAGACACTAATCACATCCGTGAGGCCTCCTCCTTCAGGATCCAGTCACCTCTCAGAAACTCCAGATCCTGATAACATCGGGCTGGGTGTTAGGATTTCATCATATGAATTTTGGGAGGACACATTCGGTCCATTACACCAATAGAAAAAAGCTACTTGAGAGCAGAGAATAGGTTTTGTTTTCTGCTAGATCACTAACGATTAAAACAGTTCCTGACAGCCAATACTCCACACATATATGTTGAAGAAAAGAATAAAAGACTGACTATATTTTGTCAATTCAAAGAACAAAGTCAGTACGATAAATAAGCTCTTATGGCGAAGTACGCATGTAGTTATATCTGAGACACTATAATATTGCGATTTATAATAAAATTATATATTTGGTCTTATTTCCCTTTTCTGGCACAGAGCTCCTAAAACCCTTGGAATTTCCTAAGTGGCTACAAAGTTATCATTTGTTATGTTAATGAGGTGACTATTGAAAAGCACCCAAGGATTGGGATTGGTTGCCAGGGAACCAACCATGATTGGTTGGAAGTTTTAGTCCCACCCCCTGACCTCCAAGGGGAGTGGGGCTGAGGGTTGAATCAATCACCAATGGTCAATGATTTAATTAATCGTGCCGATGTAATGAAGCCTCCAAAACCCCCTGAAGGACAAGGTTTGAAGAGCTTTGGCGTTGGCGAACATGTGGCAATTCCATAAGAGAGACACACTTGGTAAGTGTGCAGACTCTGTGCTCCTTCCCACACACTAGCTGTAAGCATCTCTTCATCTGGCCGTTCCTGTGTTACATCCTTTTGTAATAAGGCGGTAATCTAGTAAGTAAACTGCTTTCCTGAGTTCTGCGAACTGCTCTACAAATTAATTATACTCAAGAATGGGGTTGTGTGAACCTTCAACTATAGCCAGTTGGTGAGAACTGACAGGTGACAACCTGGACTTTTGATTGCATAAGAAGTAAGGGTGAGGGCAGTCTTGTGGGACTGAACCCTTAAACTGTGGAATCTGATGCTATCCCCGGATAGCTTCAGAATTGAAATGAATTGTAGAACACCCTGTAGGTGTTGGAGAGTTGTGCGGTGGTGTAGGGAAACCTCCCAGCCCCCATCCACTGGCATTAGCGTCAGAATCTTAGACAACGATCCTTGCTTCTTATAATTATGTTGTAAAGTGTTCTGAACATTTGCCATAAATGCTCACAGTATATTTGTTCAAGCACTGTACATGTCATGCTATGTGACCTAAATAGGTCCACTTCAGCATTGGAGAAATGTTTTCATTCACTGTTTCTAAGTCACTTGATTTTAAATATTTCAAGATTCCCTCTTAAATGCACTCAATTCCCAACACAAAACAATAGTGTGCTTTGTCAGATAGTTATGGTTTTGTTTGTGAGTGAAAGATTGCCTGGAAAATGGTGACGGGAACAAGTAGGTTTATTGTTTCATACAGTAGGATATCTAGAGGTTGCAGTTCAGGATGTGACAGCTAGCCAAGGAAGTCATCAAGGACCCAGTCTTCCTCTTTCTACCTACCCTACTTTTATTATCACACAGCTTTTTAAAAGAAATTATTTTATTCAAGTGTAGTTGATTCACAATGTTGTGTTAATTTTTGCTGTACAGCAAAGTGATTCAGTTTTGTATATATTTTATGTATGTACCTTTTTCATATTTTTTCCATGATGGTTTATCACAAGATATTGAATATAGTTACCTATGCTATATCATAGGGCCTTGTTGTTTATCCATTCTTTATCTAATAGTTTGCATCTGCTAATCCCAATCTATCCCTTCACTTCCCCATTCCCCCTGGGCAACAAAAGTCTGTTCTCTATGTCTCAGAGTCTGTTTGGGTTTTGTAGATAAGTTCATTAGTGTCAAATTTTAGATTCCACATATAAGAATTATCACACAGCTCTTATTCGCTATGGCAAGACAGCTGCCGTAAAAAAATGAAGAGGGAAGTGTGAGGGGCCACCTCCCTACTCTTATAAGATTTGGTCTTATTTACTATGGAAGTGGTAATACCCAGGGACCTTTTCCATGTTTTATTTGCTAGTTCTGTTAAATGGTGTGATGGTTCATTTATGGGTCAGCCTGCCTGCATCACAGGGTGCCCATATATTTGGTTAAGCATTATCCTCCTGGGTGTCTTTGAGGGTGTATCTGGGTGAGATTAACATTTGAATAGGTAGACCTAGTAAAGCAGATTGCCCTCCCCAGTGTTGGTGGGCCTCATTCAATCCCTCCAGATAGAACCAAAATGTTAAGAAGAATTTGCTCTATCTTTTTGGCCAGGATATAGATTTTCTCCTGCCTTCAGACTTGGGCTTAGATTGCTACTTACACAGTGGGCTCTTCTGGGTCTTCAGATTGCCAACCACAGATCTTGGGATTTCTCAGCCTCCATAATCTCCTGAGCCAAGACCTTAAAATACACCCCCCGGCTTCAATATATGAGCACATTATTGAGATACATACTTGCATATTGACTGTGAATGTGGTTTTATGAGTGTGAAAGGGAATGTGTGAGTATGAGTGAGTACATTTAACAGTGAGAGTGTGTATGTGAGAGTGTGTGTTAGTATGTGAGGGTATATTGCTATGTATTTGCCTGTGTGTTGTAAATACACAAGTGTGTTTTCATTCATGTGCGAATGTGTATGTATTTGTGTGTGTGTGTGTTTGTGCACATGTGCAGGAGGGTTGTCCTCAGTTGTGGCTCTATTCTGACTTGGATGGGGGAGTGTTAAATAGATGATATGGACAAATTATGTATTTGTTTTTAAGGAAAAAGTTAATTGACAATGCATTTTGTTTCTTAATTACAAAAGCAATTAGAGCTAAATACTGAAAATTCAGGAAAAAGTAGGTATAGAAAAATGTGGTAACCATCCAATGTTATTTATTTATTCATTTACTTTTTTTAATCATCTTTATTGGAGTATAATTGCTTTACAATGGTGTGTTAGCTTCTGCTTTATAACAAAGTGAATCAGCTATACATATTAATATATCCCCATTCATTTACATTTCAAAACTGAAATATAGTTGACTTATGTTTCAGGTGTACAGCAAAGTGATTCATATTCTTTTTCAGATTCTTTTCCATTATAGGTTGGTAAAACATATTGAATATAGCTCCCTGTACTGTACAATAGGTCCTTGTTGTTTATCTATTTTATATTTAGTCATGTGTATCTGTTAATACCAAATTCCTAATTTATCCCTCCCTCCCCTCTTTCCCCTTTGGTAGCCATAAGTTTGTTTTCTATGTCTGTGAGTCTACTTCTCTTTTGTAAATAAGTTCATTTGTATCATTTTTTTAGATTTCACATATAAATGATATCATATGATATTTGTCTTTCTCTGGCTTACTTCACTTAGTATGATAATCTCCAGGTCCATCCATGTTGCTGCAAATGGCATTATTTCATTTTTTTTTATGGCCGAGTAATACTCCATTGTATATACGTGCCACATCTTCTTTATCCATTCATCTGTCGATGGACACGTAGGTTGCTTCCATGTCTTGGCTATTGTAAATAGTGCTGCTGTGAACATTGTGGTACATGTATCTTTTTGAATGAGAGTTTTCATCATCTAATGCTATTTTTTATTTTATTTTTATTTTTATTTTTTTAAAGTTTTCTCCATTGTATCCTCTATTTTCATGTAGTTAACCTATTTCAAATGGAGCCCTCTATATGGTGTGTTTTACACTTCCCCAGGTGTGTTTTATGTTTTTTTTTCACACACACACTGTATTTTATTTTTACAAGAGATAAATAAACTGACACCAAGCATTGTAAATGGATGACTACAACAAAAGCAACAATGATTGCAATTACCAAACAAAAAACACACTCATACTATGTCATAATATTGACATTCAGTCCAGTAATCCTCCAC
>NC_041230.1:2396508-2397343 GCF_002837175.3 Physeter macrocephalus
AGGTCTGAAGTGGGTCTCTTGTAGACAGCATATAGATGGGTCTTGTTTTTGTATCCATTCAGCAAGCCTGTGTCTTTTGGTCGGAGCATTTAATCCATTCACATTTAAGGTAATTATCGATATGTATGTTCCTATTACCATTTTCTTAATTGTTTTGGGTTTGCTTTTGTAGATCCTCTTCTTCTCTTGTGTTTCCCACTTAGGGAAGTTCCTTTAGCATTTGTTGTAGAGCTGGTTTGGTGGTGCTGAATTCTGTTAGCGTTTGCTTGTCTGTAAAGCTTTATGATTTCTCCATGAAATCTGAATGAGATCCTTGCTGGGTAGAGTAATCTTGGTTTTAGATTCTTCCCTTTCATCACTTTAAGTATATCATGCCACTCCCTTCTGGCTTTCTGCTGAGAAATCAGCTGTCAACCTTATGGGAGTTCCCTTGTATGTTATTTATCGTTTTTCCCTTGCTGCTTTCAATAATTTGTCTTTGTCTTTAATTTTTGCCAATTTGATTACTATGTGTCTCGGCGTGTTTCTCCTTGGCTTTATCTTGTATGGGACTCGCTGTGCTTCTTTTTCTGGAAGGTTGCCTATATCCACTTCATTTACTTGTTTTTCTGGGGTTTTATCTTGTTCTTTCATCTGGTATATAGCTCTATCTTTCTGTGAATGTGGTTTTTGTTCCACAGGCTGCAGGTTTGTAGTTCTTCTTGCTTCTGCTGTCTGCCATCTGGTGGATGAGTCTATCTAAGAGGCTTGATGGGAGGGACTGGTGGTGGGTAGAGCTGACTGTTGCTCTGGTGGGCAGAGCTCAGTAAAACTTTAATCCACTTGACTGTTGATG
>NC_041230.1:2397459-2418127 GCF_002837175.3 Physeter macrocephalus
GGGGCTAATGACGGACTCTGGGAGGGCCCACACGGAGGAGTACTTCCCAGAACTTCTGCTGCCAGTGTCCTTGTCCCCACGGTGAGCCACAGCCACCCCCTCCTCTGCAGGAGACCCTTCAACACTAGCAGGTAGGTCTGGTTCAGTCTCGTATGGGGTCACTGCTCCTTCCCCTGGGTCCTGATGTGCACACTACTTTGTGTGTGCCCTCCAAGAGTGGAGTCTGTTTCTCCCAGTCCTGTCGAAGTCCTGCAATCAATTCCCACTAGGCTTCAACGTCTGATTCTCTAAGAATTCCTCCTCCTGTTGCTGGACCCCCAGGTTGGGAAGCCTAACGTGGGGCTCAGAACCTTCACTCCAGTGGGTGGACTTCTGTGGTATAAGTGTTCTCCAGTTTGTGAGTCACCCACCCTGCAGTTATGGGATTTGATTTTACTGTGATTGCGCCCCTCCTACCGTCTCATTGCGGCTTCTCCTTTGTCTTTGGATGTCGGGTATCTTTTTTGGTGAGTTCCTGTGTCTTCCTGTTGATGATTGTCCAGCAGCTAGTTGTGATTCTGGCGTTCTCGCGGGAGGGAGTGAGAGCACGGCCTTCTACTCCGCCATCTTGGTTCCTCCTGATGTTGGATATATTTTTTTAAGTCTAATTTCTGTTGTTTCATCTTAAAAAGGCATTCCCTATGGTTAGCTGTTATACTGTTTTTCCTTTCAATTTGATCCTTTCATATGTACGAATGTGGCAGTGGTTTATAATGAGAGCTCTTATTTTTTTTAAAAAATATAGCCAATTTAAAGGATCCATATTTGTCCATTAACAAGTAAATCTTATTTTATTTTCAAGTAGCAACTCAAACCAATAGACTTTAAAAAAATAGCTTATCCAAATATGCAAAGAAAGTGTCTCACAAGAAATTATGTAGCCTTTGTAAGATCCAGAAAGTTCCCTGCCAGAGTTAGTCTAAGAAAGTAAAAGTCCTTCATTGCTTTAGGTGTAAGAATGGTGTAGTGAAAACGGTGTCTCCAGTTTCCCATGAGAATGTGATGTACTTCAAGTCATAGACCTGCTAATCTGTGACATTGGGTAGGCTCTACTGGAGTGTTCATTCTTTTCCTGATGGGAGGAGAAAGGGTCAAGGAGTCCCCAAGACTGATATAGAGATTTGGGTAAATCGAGATTATAAATTCACGTGGTTGAGAGCTGCAAGCAGCAATAGCCTCGTAGAAACTAAAAGGAAATACGCCTTGCTTACTAGCACGTAGTCAGTTTCTCCCTCTGCACCTCCTGATCCCTCTCTCAGCCTACAACCTGACTTCAGCAGCTTTAAGCAACAAGCCACACATGCTTGGGAATTTGGGGGAAGGGAGGAACTCAAACGTGTATAGCTCTGGTGGATACAGGTGCCGTGCCACCATCATACGTGTTCACCTGAGGGGAGGGGAGGCTCAGTGCCAAGGACTGTAGGGTCAAGTGTGGTTGCAAACCGGTAGGACTTAACAAAAACCCTAAACCAGGGTACTCTTCAGGATATGGAAGGTGCAAGCAAGGAAGGGGAAGCCAGCACAGACCTTATTATGACGACCATTAGAGAAGGAAAAAAAGAAGCCAAGCTGCAGTTCACTCTCTTCTGAGATCAAGACAGAGAAAAGAAGCATTTGCACAATCACTGAGTACCAGTCTCCTTTAGCCTGCGGAAATTTTTGTACTGGGAAATCCCATGAGGGACGGCTGATGCTATGGGTGGCGCTGTCTTATTTAAACTTCAATAGTCTGCTGTTAGTCTTCAAGAGCCATCTACTTTGTTCATGGGCCATACAAGGCTACTGTACAGAGAATCTGTTGGGACCAGCACTCCAGCTTCCAACGTGTTATTAATTAAAGTGGTCATCTCTTTTTGCCCATCCCGTATCCTGTACTTCATCAGTCCACATCCTGCTGACCTTGTCAGACCATTGCCCCTGGTGATTCAAAGTCAGGTTTCTCATTGTCACCTTTGCTTTCCAGCTTGTGGGTTGAGCTAAAGTTAACTCCATTTCCCCAGACAAAGTCCACAATGATCTCCATGTGTCGCATAGACATTCAGCCTCATTACCTTTCTACATTTCCCCTCCATGCTCAAGTTAGAAACAGACTGAGTTTTACTGAACTCTGCACCAACAAATCCCCCCTTACCACCCACAGTCCTAACCACCTTTCTCCATAGGAATATAACCTGTAATTGCAGCTGTCCCTCAGTGCCACCACCTTTCTTTCTGCATTTTTGTTTGCTGTAGGGATGGATTTCCCGCACACGGAGGGATAAACTTTAGCATCTAAACTGCTTTGGCTGTTGTCTAATGGATGAGGTTTCTGCTGGCCAAATAGAGGTTGAAACCTGGTCTCAAAGCCCATAGTATGCTTCTTTGTAAATGTCTGTCAGTGGAAACTGCTTCAGGAAGCACAGACTTTATTGCCTCCAGCCAACACCTGTTGGCCTAAAACAATAAAACAGCCAGTTATTTTACCAACGAAATGAGTTTTTTCAGGCACAGCAAAGAATTGCCAATGAGGCACGCAATCTATAGTGAACCACAGGTAAGTCTGGAGAACAAAGGAAAGGAACATTATTTTATAGAGGAGAAGGGGGAGTTGGGAGGGACTGTTATAAACAGAGTCCACTGGAGGAAACTGGGAATTTGACGTGTACTGGCTTTTCATTGGCTGAGTTGTGACAGTCTCTCATTGGCTAAACTGTTGCCGGGCAAGGAGAAATTCTTCCTTCCTCCTGCTGGGTAGTAAACTAGCAGACTTTCTCCTGGTAGAGATGCAAGGTACCTCTCTTCCTATTGGGTCTGCAAGTGACATAGGGCAGTAGGGCGTGAGAGTTCCCCCTTCTGGCATCCTGACTCCATTTAATTAATTAATTTATTATTATTATTATTATTATGTTTTGGCTGCGCCACGCAGCTTGCAGGATCTTAGTTCCCTGACCAGGGATTGAACTGGGGCCCCGGCAATGAGAGTGCCAAGTCCTAACCACTGGACTGCCAGTGAATTCCCCTGACTCCATTTTATTTTATAATTTTAAAAAATTTTATTGGAGTATAGCTGATTTACAATATTGTGTTAGTTTCTGCTGTACAGCAAAGGGAATCAGTTATACTTATACATATATCCACTATTTTTAAGGTTCTTTTCCCATATAAGCCATTACAGAGTATTGAGTAGAGTCCCCTGTGCTATACAGTAGGTTCTTATTAATTATCTATTTTATATATAGCAGTATGTATATGTCAATCCCAATCTCCCAATTTAACCCTCCCCCCGACCCCCTAGTAACCATAAGTTTGTTTTCTACATCAGTAACTCCATTTCTGTTTTGTAGATAAGTTCATTTGTACCCTTTTTTTAGATTCCACTTATAAGGGATATCATATGATATTTGTCTTTGTCTGACTTACTTCACTCTGTATGACAATCTCTAGGTCCATCCATGTTGCTGCAAATGGCATTATTTTGGGGTTTTTTTAATGTCTGAGTAATATTCCATTGTATACATGTACCACACCTTCTTTATCCATTCCTCTTTGATGGACATTTAGGTTGCTTCCACATCCTGGTTATTGTAAATAGTGCTGCAATGAACATTGGGGTGTATGTATCTTTTTGAATTATGGTTTCCTCCAGATATATGCCCAGGAGTGAGATTGCTGGGTCATACGGTAGCTCTATTTTTAGTTTTTTAAGGAACCTCCATACTGTTTTCCATAATGGCTGCATTAACTTACATTCCCACCAACAGTGTAGGAGGGTTCCCTTTTCTCCACACCCTCTCCAGCGTTTACTGTTTGTAGATTTTTTTGATGATGGCCATTCTGACCGGTGTGAGGTGATACCCCATTGTACTTTTGATTTGCATTTCTCTAATAATTAGTGATGTTGAGCATCTTTTCTTGTGCTTTTTAGCCATCTGTATGCCTTCTTTGGAGAAATGTCTATTTAGATCTTCTGCCCAATTTTTATAGGGTTGTTTGTTTTTTTGATATTGAGCTGCATGAGCTGTTTGTATATATTGAAGATTAATCCCTTGTCCCTGACTCCATTTTAAATGAGGTTTCTGTTTATTAATTTTCACACACTCTTACTCTGTTTGGGGACCTCAAGGAAATACCTTACATTATTTTATTAATTCCATCAGTTGATAAGCTCCTGGTAATGGAATAACTGGCCACCCATCCCATGGCCATGGCAGTAATTATCTATGAATAGTCCAAGGAGGTACCAACCACAGGGTTTGGGGGAACTAGGGTAGCCCAAAGTGAGAAGGACCTGTCTACTATCACCTGGTTTGTCTTTGTTTCCTCTGGTGGAAGAGCTCTTCAGGGCATTGCTTCTCAGATTCAGTTTTTATTTCCTGTTATACTACCTGACAAGCTTCACACACTGGAGGGTGACACACTCTCTTCATTTCTTTGGCCAGTGTTCTCACCAGGACCCAGTCCAAGAATGTGTTTTCTGTCTTCTCTGTTCTCTTCTGGAAGTAAAGAAATAGGAAGAGGAGAGGAGGAAAGAGAAGAGAAAACAGAATGTGTGGAGATGGGAGAGAAGAGTTGAGAAAGGAGAGGTGGGAAGAGTAGGGGAGGGAGAAAGCAAAGGTGGGGGATTTAAGGAGAGGAGGAGAGAGAACACAAGAGGTGGAGGTGGGGAAAAGGGGAGGAGGAGGAGGAGGAGAAGGAGGGAAGGCGAGAAAGCAAGCAGGGAGGAGGATGGTTGGGAAGGTGAGTGCAAAGCAGTTAGTGTGATCAACTCTCCCCATTTGCCTAGGAATTTCCCAGTTTTAGCACAAAAAGTCCTGCTTCTCGGGAACTTGTTCAGTCCTTGAAGAAGCAGGACAATTGGTTGCTTGAACAGCAGCAGCAGCAGAAATTACCAGAGACAGTCTGTGTAACCAACCGAATCTGGCAGAAGTAACAGTATGTTATTTCTGTGGTTAGGTTATAAAAGACATTGTTGATTCCACCTTGGTCTCTCTCTTTCTGGAGTCACTGCCTGTGCGAAAAGCCAGCTGCCCTGTTGTGAGCAGGCCTCTGGAGAGAACAATTAGGCTTCCTCCCGACGGATCACCTGAGAGATCACATTCCACTTTCTCTCGCTTACAAGACACACATCTCCATCCACTGAAACAAAAAACTTGAATTTTGCCATCTTCAACTTGTTGAGGAAAACATCTCAGCTTCCCATACATGTGGCCCTTACGGTTCTTCTCTTTCGCCTCAAATTGTTTGAAACATTAACTAGAACAGGCAGGAAGCAGCTCTGCTCTAGAGGAAATCAAAGAGATTTACAGGAATCAAAAAGCAGAGAAAACAAGCACAGTTGGACAGAAAGACCCACAGATCCGGAAACAGCCAGGGGCGGAGTGAGGGGAGGCCAGGCCCCGCCCCACCCACTGACCCCGCCCCTACTCTGTTGCGCTTCCTGCCTAGTCCCACCCGTTCTCCTCATCCAGTCTCTCGTTGGGCGCAGCCCAGACACCGCCCTCTGTACCGCCTCTTCCGCCCACGCGGGCGCAATGGCCTGCAGACCCGGAAGTGAATCGGAATGAGCGGCAGACGCGTTCGGGTGAGTGAATCTCCCCGTTTTTTGGATTTCGCTGCCCCACAGCCTCCTGTCCTCCACACCTGCGGTTCGGTGGTCTCTATTTTTATTGGGGTTTTACTACATAGGCATGATTGATAAGAATCTCCAGGATTCTCCCCTCCTCAGAGGTTGGGCTAATATCACCTGGCTCAGAGCCCCAAACCTCTAGTCACTTGGTTGGTCTTTGTGAAATGGCCAGCGCTCCAGCCTGAGTCATTCCATTATCAAACTAGGGGCCCACCATAAGTCATCTTCTTAGCATAAATTATCTGGGCCCACCAAGAGTAATAAAGACAGTGCAACCACTAAGGAAATTGTAAGAGTTAAAGTGTTAACTTCTAGAAACTGGGGACCAAGCCCTGCCAAATTCTTTAGTACACAGCATTGAAACCTAAATCTTTCCTTTGGGCCCTCTGATTTTTGATCTTGCTTTGGAGTACCTCACCTGTTTCACGATTACAAAAAATATTACATTTAGTCCTAATATTTTATTGTTCAAAATAATGTTTAAGTCTCTCTTAGTTGAGATTCTTTGGATATCTTGTAGCTGTTTTATTTCATTTATTTTAAAGTTTCAGGTAGTGTATGCAGTAATAGATTCATTTGAAATTTGGCAGGTCCCTCTACTTAGTTTTTTTCTTTTTTTAAATTCAAAATTATGTTGTCTCCTAGATACAGCAGACTTTTATTTGAAAAATCCATGTTTCTTTTGAGTTTGAATTGCTCTGAATTTGCAGTCACTGAGGTCTTTATGTCACCACATCTTCCAAGTAAGAATTGTGATTTTCAGACTTTATGTCCTTCAGTAAAGTTTTATAGTTTCTTCTAGGTCTAGAAATGTATTGTAAATAGGTGTCATGGTATATTTGCTAATGGAAATGCAGACTATTTCTCATGTCGTTTGCATTGTTTTAAATTACTGTTACTAAAGAAGAAAAATTATTTTCAGTATGTTGTTATTACTTCTTATAGGTAAAACACCTTTTTCTAGGTTGCCATCGTGTCATCTGAATAATAACATTTCCAACTCTTTGACTCTATTTTTGTGTTTCCTTCTTTTCCCTCTTCTGCTGGTCCCAATTCAGGCATATTATGCAATGGTGAATGGCAGGAGCCCTGGCCATAATATCCCTTGCATCATCCTCATCGTCAGTGGAAATGCTTCTTCTGTTATATACTACTGATCATGGTGTTTGCTGGAATTCTCTTGCTTAATAACTTTTAAGTTCCTATTTGGCATGATTTTTAATTATCCAAAAAGTTCTTCAAAAATTGCCTTTATAAATCTTTTCTTCTGTTTTAATCTGTTAAACTATAGTGTTAATAAATTTTCTACTCTTCAGTCATTGTTTTATTATTGCATAAAGTTTATTTGGCTTATGTTAATGGCCAAATATAAAAATTTGAAAGAATAGAACTTTTTATATTTATTGTACATATATGTACAATAAATATTTAGTGGAGATTGAAGGTAAAACTTTCTATATTTTAAACAATTTCTGTAGTTTTTTTACACTAGGAAATATAGAATAATATTGACAACAACCTAATTAGAATTAAGTACAATTTATAAATGTTTGTTTTAACAAGAATGCTAAAATACACGAGTAAAAAATTGATAGATTAAAAAAACTTATTCAAAAAGATCTGTCATTCACAGAAGTTTGCTTTTATTGAAAGTATGTTTATGTGTGCATGTGTGTATGCAAGCAGAAACCTACGGAGTGTATAAAAGACACATCACCATTTCATGAATAACTTTTATATTTATTTTAACCTTTGAAAATTGTTCTTAAATATTTTCCATGGCCTTAGATTTTTTTCTACACTATTGCATTACTGAGTTAATAGTAGTAAGGAGAGAAATACATTATGTGCACACGTGTGTATGTATATAATTATCTTTTTTAAAATATAAATTTATTTATTTATTTTTGGCTGCATTGGGTCTTTGTTGCTGTGCGGGGCTCTCCCTAGCTGTGGCGAGCGGGGGCCACTCCTCGCTGCAGTGCGCCGGCCTCTCACTGCGGTGGTCTCTCCTGTTGTGGAGCACGGGCTCTAGGCACGCAGGCTTCAGTAGTTGTGGCACATGGGCTCAGTAGCTGTGGCTTGTGGGCTCTGGAGCGCAGGCTCAGTAGTTGCGGTGCATGGGGCTTAGTTGCTCCGCAGCATGTGGGATCCTCCCGGACCAGGGCCCAAACCCGTGTCCCCTGCACTGGAAGGCAGACTCCTAACCACTGCGCCACCAGGGAAGTCCTATAATGATCTTTTATGCAGTTTCATGTTGTTAGCTTTGAACTTCCTTCAAGTTTTCTCGTTTAGGAAACCCACTATCAGTGCACTTTTAATGCTGCATCTGTTACTTAACTGTGATTCTTTAGGTTCAGTTCTAAATTCGGACCACCTAGTTCAGGAGCTGGCTCTGCCATTTCTTAGCTGTGTGACCTGAGGTGAGTTTCTTAGAGTCTCTGTGACACAGATGTCTCCTCAACAGGTGGGAACAGATATTTCTCCAATGTTACTACACAAAATAATACACAATTAGAGTAACGCTTAGTACATGGTAAATGTTGAAAACCTTTTTGTCTTTGCTATTATAACCATCACCACAATTTTTAGATTCTAAACTTTCTTTAAAGCCACTGTGAACTTTGTAATCCCTAAAGACACCACTTATGTGCCAGCTCATCAAAGAAATTAAATATCATTGGTGTGTAGAATGTACTACCTAGCACTTCCATATAGTCCACCTTGTGATGATGAATTTTTTATTTGTAGATTTCTTTTACTGTCCACAAAATGTGAAATGCATAGTGATTTTGTGAATTTTATGCTCTGTGGTTGAAAAGTGTAATAGCACAGAATTAGGGAGATATGACTTGCTCAAAATTATCTTACACTGATCTGTCAGAATGCTCTCTACAACCAAATCAATCCTTACACCTCTCTCCTATCATTTTGTGTGAAGATAAGAACTCTCCCCATGGTCCCTTAGTGAAACGTGTTTTTCATTATAGGTGCTGTTGACATTCAGGGATGTGGCCATAGAATTCTCTCAGGAGGAGTGGGAATGGCTGGACCCTGCCCAGAGGGCCTTGTACAGGGACGTGATGTTGGAGACCTACAGGAACCTGCTCTCCCTGGGTGAGGATAACTTCCCTCTAAAAGTTGGGATCTGCCCTGTATATCATTACATTTTTCCCTTGAGAGTCTCTGGGGAGCCCTGCTTTGCTGATTGAGTTTTAGATCCTTGTTTTTCAGGGAGATTTGAAGCTGCATTGATTCAGACATGAAAAGCTTCATGATGTGGGATCTGGACTTTAACCTTCCCCTTTCTTCAGATGATCTGCCCACTTTACACTAGATTAGTGATGCTTCCACAGCCTGAATAATTACAAAACCTTGTAGTAAAATAAAAACTATCTGATTCCGTGGTTTTACCCCTCTACTTTTGATTCAGTAATTCTTGGAAGAGAGTTAGATGTCTATATGTAAAATATTCTTTAAGCATTCAGAAGAAGGCAGTCGGCGGACAAATTAGTGAAATATTTTTGTAGGTCCACCTGTAATATTCTCTCATTTTAGGTGAACAAAGGGCTGGGTTTATATTCTGGAACAGCCCCAGCACATCATGTTTCTCCTTTCTTATAAGCAGGCATCTGTCTTTCTGATCTTAATATTTTTTTCCATTTTGAAGCAAGGGAAAGAGCCCTGGGCTGTGGAGGGTGAGGTAAAAATAGTGAAAAAAAACAGATGGGGGGAACGTTTCAAAGATGTCAACACAGCTAAGAGCTCAGATGGTCAGAGAGGAAGCTACTTCATCAAATATTGTTTGAGAAGCTTTCCCCAAATAAGAGAGGTCTGTGGGAAAAGAAAAGTACTTGCGAGCAGTCAAAGGAAATCTCCTCCTATTACTCTGTTCTGCAGACATGCAAAAAGTTATCCTCCAACCTTCCAGAGGTGTTTCAGCTGTTGCAGAGACAAAGGCAAAGTCTTTTTCACGCCCTTCAACACTGTATTATCTGGCTCCTGTGACCTTTTTGGTCCCTTGGCTTTGAGAGGGATGAGGAGGGCTGTTTCAGAGGGACCCTCTTTCCCCTTTGGTCTCTCCTTTTGTACCCAATTCCATCTGATCCTTCAGTTCCTCTGTAGTCCTGGCTCCAGGGCCTGACCAGGTTTCCATCCTCATTTCCCGTATTTGGGAGACCTTCTCAGGAAATGGAGAAACATTGGCTTCCCTTCCATTGTATTTTGGTCCCCGAGCAACTGCATGGGACTGTCTCAGGGCCTCTCTGCTTCATCAGGCTGCACAGCCATTTCCTTAGGCATGCTTTTGCCACATGTCAGGAGGGTGTAACAGGTGGGGCGGATCTTCTGAGATTGTTACTCAGCAGTACTGTAAAGACAGTGGACACAGAGATTGTCTCTTTGAAACCCAGTCACACATGGGAAGCATATCTATCTTTCAGGCACTCAGGCTGGGGTCTGTGGGCAGAGCACACAGCTCCTTTTAAAGGACCCTGCAAAGTCTGACCTCCTTGCTTTAGTTCCATATCTTGTCTTTTCCTCCTTCTAATGCTCTACATAGTCTGGGAATGTGGACAAACCTTGGCTCTTCCAGATCTCATATTCTCCTAAGTTTGTGTAATTTTGCTTTTCTGAAATTGGAATATCATCGTCTTTTTTTGCTGTGATAACTCACTTTGGATTTTGGACAGCTGGTGAAGTTACCTATGGAGGGAGTTTACTTTGTAGCAGAAAAGTTTTGAAGAACACTCTGATTAATATACTACAGTGCCATCCAGCTACTTACAGAAGTGCCCATTTAAGCCACTGAGTGATCCCAAGTCCTAGGATGCTGAGATAGAAAGTATCAGGAGAGTCTGACCAATACGTGGTTGTAGTTGTCTTTCTGCTCTTTGTGGAGTGTTACACTGTCTTTGAAGGAGAACGTGGCATTGTTGATCAAATATCTAGCGACCATTACCTTTGAACCAGCAATCACAGGCATACACATTTATCCCAGGGAGAACGTTGTCACAGCTGTGTATCTGTGAGGCGCTGGTCAAACTTTTCTTCATGCCAAATTGTTCATCCCGTGCATGCACCGTTGTTCAGTCTCCTTCAAACAAATATGATTGTGATGCATCATATTGACGGAACTTAGGAAGGTAAATGATACCCCCATTTTTTAAGTCTACCCTAATCGGTTACGTTTAAGCCACTGCCGTTTTCATTATGCACATTTCCATGTATTATGAATGAACTTTAAAAATGTATTTAATCATTAATTACATATTTTTGACAACACTCAGAATTCTGTTTTATATCTGCAATTCATTGGGCTGTTGGATGGAGTAATAAATATGTTTAACAGATTTTACAGCATTTCCTTTTTGAGCATTGCAAGTTATGGCTCAGCAGCGGTTTCCCCCAAATTTATTCACTACTGAATTTTGTGAAAATATTGTCTTAGTCCCTTTATTTTTCTTTCACCTGATGTACTAGCTACTATTAAAGTACCTTTTTTCTCAGATTGATTGGTTTTGGTTTTTGTTTTTTTTTTGTGTGTGCTGTAAGCCGGCCTCTCACTGCTGTGGCCTCTCCCGACGCGGAGCACAGGCTCCGGACGCGCAGGCGCAGCGGCCACGGCTCACGGGCCCAGCCGCTCCGCGGCACGTGGGATCCTCCCGGACCGGGGCGCGAACCCGCGTCCCCTGCATCGGCAGGCGGACTCTCAACCACTGCGCCACCAGGGAAGCCCCTGATTGGGTTTTTAAAACTGGGCCTATTGCATATTTTGAGAATATACTTTTTTTTATTAAGTTACTGTGTTTATCCCAGAAATACCATTAAATTGATTTTCCATAATTTGTATAGGGTATATTAAGCTTTTCTTTTCTTTTTCTGTAGTATACCTTAAGTTTTCTAAATACAACTTCTTGGATTTTATTTGAATCTTACTGACTTTTTATATTTTGGTTCAAATGCTTTATTCTAATAATGAATCTCCCTGTCTAGATTCATTTTGTACATCTTGGTATATTAAACTAATAATTTAAATATCTCATTGTATTTTATTGGGAACTTAGCCAGTCTCTTCCACTCCATGTACGTCCTCGCCCCTATTGCTTGTAACACTTGTGTTTTCCACAAAATTTCTAATGTTTTGGAAATTACATTCTTCAGTTAACACTTGATGGCTATTTTGATCCTCAAGTTTTTTTTTTTGTTGTTGTTGTTTTTTTTTTGGTGGTATGCGGGCCTTCCTCTGTTGTGGCCTCTCCCGTTGCGGAGCACAGGCTCCGGACGCGCAGGCCCAGCGGCCATGGCCCACGGGCCCAGCCGCTCCGCGGCACGAGGGATCCTCCCAGACCGGGGCGCGAACCCGGCTCCCCTGCATCGGCAGGCGGACGCGCAACCACTGCGCCACCAGGGAAGCCCAATCCTCAAGTTTTAAACTGGATTCCATACAAAGTTCACCTGGTCCTTGTTCACCCACATCCCAGCGCTCTCTTTTTCTCTGGCTACAGTCAACTGCTTATGTTACTGACCACCTCTTCCCACGTCGACCTCTTCCATGGCACTACCAAAAGTTGTTTCTACAATCTCCCGCTACTAACAACTGCCCTGCAGTAGAATCCATTCCCCACTATGAGTCATTGAGTTGTTTTTTCCTTGAGGTTGCTTATGTTCTGATGATCACTATGAAGTCCAAATTTATTAATTTTGGATAAGTACATGTTAATTTCCATTGATTCATAATAACGATATATCCACTGCTATGTATACTGAGAGCATTCCTCATCTCATGTCTCTCTGTTTCTGATTGTATTAAGAGATCCAAATATATGATTTCAGATAATTAGAGGAGGCTAGCAAAATAAACACTATTATCTTTATATAACAAATATAAGGACACAGCCTCAAAAAGGTTAATGTGCCAAAATTGGTGAATTTCTATTTAGAAAATATGTTATGTAATTAATAGTTTGGTTTGTCTGTTATTTCTTTTTAGCTAAAATAATCACTTCTTCCCTAAAGTTCAAACCTTGACAAAAGCCCGCTGCTAACTTTGTTTCCCTTCAACTCTTTGTCCTCACCTTGCCCTCATGGTGACCCTCCATTGATGGATTCTTTTTTTTTTTTTGGCTGCATTGGGTCTTTGTTGCTGTGCAACTTTCTCTAGTTGTGGCGAGCAGGGGCTACTCTTCGTCGCGGTGTATGGGCTTCTCGTTGCGGTGGCTTCTTTTGTTGTGGAGCACGGGCTCTAGGTGCGCGGGCTTCAGTAGCTGTGGCACGTGGGCTCAGTAGTTGTGGCTCACAGGCTCTAGAGCGCAGGCTCGGTAGTTGTGGCGCACGGGCTTAGCTGCTTCGAGGCATGTGGGATCTTCCCAGACCAGGGCTTGAACCTGTGTCCCCTGCACTGGCAGGCGGATTCTTAACCACTGTGCAACCAGGGAAGCCCAGCTGCTGGATTCTTGATAGTTTCATTGCATCTGCACGTGTGTGTACAAAGTGGATTTATTCATTCTCCTTTTGATGGCCATTTCTAGAATTTTGCTTTTAATACCTATTAACATTTTTGTCCGTATCTCATGGAATATTCAAGACTCTTGAATATATGCCTATAAATAGGAATGCAAGGATATTCATTTTGGTACATTTCAGGGCAAATAGCAGAGTAGTGGTAAATGTCCCACTGTATCACACTGACTCCCTCTTTAACCTCTTCCATTATTCCCCCACACCCATAGTATATTTCCCACAGAATGGGTCAGTGTATTCTTTTTTGCACTGTCCCAGCACAGTTGTAAGCACAAGCTCTGTTCTTCTACCTTTCCTCAGATTGTTTATTGATCTGGATGGAGCATACTGTTACCTCCTTAGCATATTGATTTTAGCCGCTGAATGTCCAAGTTGCTTCAGAACTCCCTCCCCTTACCTTTTCCCCCACCCTGTATAAAGATCTCTACTCTTCCAGAGGACAGCTTGATCAGGACAACACCATGGTCTAGTAGCTGTCTAAACCAACATGTTCAGCAAGTGATGGCTCAGATGCCGTTATCCAGGAGAGAGAGTTCAGCAGCACTATTAGTAACACAGCTGCCTTCCTGTGGTTTTCTTGAAGCATTTGTCTATGCTGCTGGGATTTGCTGTGACCTTTGTGCTTACTTCCTGAGTGGGCAGTGGTGTTTAGTGCCTAAGAGCGTGTGATCTGAGTCTGCAGCCCAGGTTCAAATCTTGGCTCTCAAGTTTACTTTCTGTGTGAATTGTTATTGGCTATATAAACCCCACGGGCCATTGTTTTTTTAATCTGAAAAATTATGATAATTTACCTCAAGAATTTTTAAATAAGTTAATGACTTTAGAAGCCTTAGAACATTGCATGGTATATAGTAAGAAATGAAAATGTAGCTTTATTTCCTAAGATTTTTAAACTTTCTTTTATGTTTAAAACTATGAGATTTACCTTTGCTTGCATTGTATTTTGTCTGTATTCATTTTGTAATTTATTCCTTATCAGTGTTGTCTCTGACCTTAGTTAATACATTTTCAAAGCACATACTCTGTAGTACATGTATTTTGTGACTGCGGAATTGCATACTTAAAGGTTTCTCCATAGTTAGGAAATTGCTCTTTTTTATTGACTGTTATTTAACTGCAGGCATGAAATCATAATTCTTATTTCTGATTACTTCCCCAATTCTTAGCCTTTTTAAAATATTATGTATTTAGCTGAACTGGATATTTCAAAAGTCAGTGGTTCTTAACATATTTTCCAGTTCTCATATTATGTACCCCTTTAGAACAGAAGCCCCTTCTTTGTACTGAAGGAAGAAGTATTTAGAATACCACAGATTACATTGTTTTATAATTTTTTTTACTTATTATTTATCTTCTGGATTTATCATGGGTTTCTAAAATGTTTGATTTTTTTTAAAATTATGATTTATAGATAATGGGTTTTCAGTATCTTTTATGTATTATGACTGTCATACGCGAGTGGTTGATTTTTCAATGCCTATTCTGCATGAGTATAGATAGTTTTATTATAGGAATTCCAAACAATATTATGTTATTCTTACAATGATTTTCTATCAAGTTCTTTCTTATTTTCCCAGTGCTATTTTTATTTTGTACTTGTGAATAGCCACTTATTTAACAAACTTAAATAAGTTTGTTAGAGATTATTTACCATTACAGTATATAATGTTCTGCTTTAACATTTATTTGGGTACAATTATTATACAGTAAATGTTAATATAATATTGCTTTTCTTCAACTATGAGACACCCATGTGTCTACTGACAATTGGTGTGTACTTTGAGGTGATAACAGAAGGATACCACCTGTTTCAGGGCCTATGTAAATTTTCATACTGTGAGTGGTTTGATCCCAGGGTGTTGTAACTAGGCTTTCCTACAAATGATTTTGTCTACCTGTAATCACCCTTTTTAAAAAAAATATATTTATTTATTTGGCTGCGCTGGGTGTTAGTTGTGGTGTGCAGGATCTTCAGTTGCGGCCTGCAAGATCTTTAGTTGTGGCATGTGGAGTCTTTAGTTGTGGCATGTGGGATCTTTAATTGTGGTATTCGGGATCTTTTTTTAGTTGCAGCATGCGGGATCTAGTTCCCTGACCCAGGATCGAACCTGGGCCCTGCATTGGGAGCATGGAGTCTTAACTGCTGGACCACCAGGGAAGTCCCTGTAATCACCCTTTTTTTATTGAGGAATCCTATTCTCTTTGTATTCCTAATATTTGCATACTATGGTTGAGGAGTTTTATAACTATAAGTATTACTTTTGGTCTAATACGACATTTTCAGTATAAAATATTTATTTTACAACTCTAGTTAATAGGAAACCTATGGTTGTTTATATCTTTCAGATATCTCTACTCGATGTGTGATCAAGGAATTGTCACCAAAAGAGAATATTAACAAAGGAGAATTATTCCGAACACTGATGTTGGGAAGACACAAAAGAAATGACATCAAGGATTTTGATTTCAGGGAAGTCCAGCAAAATATGCATGAGTTTGAAAGTCATTGTGGATATGATGAAACAAATTACAAAGGAGTTATTACAACCTATAACAGAAATCTCACTAGTAGAAGAGATCAACAACAGAACAAATCCTGGAATGATTTCCCTCTAAAGCAGAGTGTATCTGTAAGAAAAAGTACTTATCAATGTTATAAACATGAGAAGTCATATATAAGGTATTTGTTAAAACTAAAAAATAACATAACCTATGCAGAAAACACATATATAACATGTTTTGAGAATGAAGTTGGATTAAGGTTTCAGTCTCATCTGGCTGAACTTCAGAAGTTTCAAACCAAAGAGAAAATTTATAAATGCAACCAAGTTGAGAAGTTGATCAACAATAGTTCTTCTGCTCCACCACTTCAAAGAATTCTTCCTAGTGTCAGCATCAACGTTTGTAATAAATCTGGGAAAATTTTTGTACATCCTTCATTACTTACACAACATCAGAGAGCACGTATTACTGCAAAGCCTTACAAATGTAATGACTGTGGGAAAGCTTTTAGAGACGGCTCAAACCTCACTAGTCATCAGAGAATTCATTCTGGGCAGAGACCTTACAAATGTAATGAATGTGATAAAGCCTTTATCCAATTTGCAAACCTTGCTAGACATCGGAGAGTCCATACCAGAGAGAAACCCTATAAATGTAATATATGTGGCAAGAGCTGTAGTCAACATTCAAACCTTGCAGGTCATGAGAGAATTCACACTGGAGAGAAACCTTACAAATGTAGTGAGTGTGGCAAAGCTTTTTCTGGGCATTCAAGCCTAACTCAACATAAGAGAATCCATACTGGAGAGAAACCTTATAAATGTAACGAATGTGGGAAGGCTTTTAGAGGAAGCTCGAATCTCACTAATCATCAGAGAATTCATTCGGGGCAGAGACCTTACAAATGTAATGAGTGTGACAAATCCTTTAACCGCGTCTCACATCTCACTAGACACCAGAGAATCCATACGGGAGAGAAACCATATAAATGTAGTGTATGTGGCAAGGTCTGTAGTCAACATTCAAATCTTGTAATTCACCAGAGAATTCATACAGGAGAGAAACCTTACAAATGTGATGAGTGTGGCAAAGCCTTTATGGAGCGTTCAAGCCTTACTCAACATAAGAGAATCCATAGTGGAGAAAAGCCTTACAAATGTAAGGAATGTGGCAAAGCCTTTAACCAGTCCTCTAACCTTGTCATACATCAGATAATTCATACTGGAGAGAAGCCTTACAAATGTAATGAGTGTGGCAAAGCCTTTAATGTGTGTTCAAGCCTTACCCGACATCAAAGAATCCATACAGGGGAGAAGCCTTACAGATGTAATGAGTGCGGCAAGGCATTTAGCCAATTTGCAAACCTTACTAGACACCAGAAAATGCACACTGAAAAGAAACTTTGTAAACCTAATATATGTGGTAATGCTTTTATCCAAAGATCATGCATTGGAGATCATCAGATAATTCATAGTGGAGAGAAACCTCACAAATGTAATGTGTGTGGCAAAACCTTTTATGCATATTCAAGCCTTACTCAACATCAAAGAGTCCATACTGAATAGAAACCATATAAAAGTCACGGATTTGGCAAAGCCCCTAAGTAGGGCTCACACTTAACTAGACAACAGAATATACATCTTTGAAAGAAAGCACATAAATGTAATGGGTATGGCAGGGCTTTTATCCAAAGATCAAGCCTTATGTAATGTTAGAATTCCTCCTGGAGAGGAACTTTATAAATGTAATGAATGTGTTAAGCTTTTATCAAATGTTCACACTTTTGGGGTCATGAGACGATTCACATCAGAGAGAAAACATACAGTCTGACCTCAAGATTCACCACAGAATTTATATTGTAGAAAAATCTTAGAAGTAATGAACATGATAAACTGTTTCACCATTTTCTCACAACAGGCTGCACATCAGATTCATACTAGAGGAAACTAAGTTCTTATCAGAGGTTATTCAAGTTAAATTCTGCTTAGTAATGAAAAATCAAAATCATAAAGCCTGTAATGGTTGTCAAAGTTACAAGGATACCTGTGGAAAAGCTCTGTGATCTTAATTTAGTAAGTGTTTATTTGAGATTTCTTGAAAAGGCTACTTTAGTTTTTGATGGCTTTCAACCTGAGTTTTGAAATCTTTATTTTATGCCTTTGTTACTGTTTTGTATGTCACCATGAAGGTCTCTGGGAAGGATTTAATCAGATGAAAGAACATCCTTCCTTGGGTGAGGTTCATGTTCAGAGTTTCCTGAAAGGGCAAGAACACTGAATTTATGAGACAATACAGTATAAATTTGAATGAGGGCTTGAGTGGCATGTAATAGATGTAAAACTATGATCTAAGTCGTCATGATTAATGTATCATGGGCTCTCTTCTTCAGTTTTGTTGGTATGGGGTTTTTATGGTGATATGGGTGGGGCTGAAGAGAGGGTATCTGAATGTGGTTTAAACTTTCCACCAGTGCCAAAGAAAGGAGACCCAGGCTTTCTAATCATCTTGCTTAAGTTAGGTAGAATGGGAAGAGGGGTGGGAGACTTAAAAGCTGTTAGTAGTCAAATAATAAAAAATGAATTCAAGACTAATTCAACACTGAATGTTTACTCTTGAAGTTTCTTACTCCTTGGTTGGGAAAGACCACAATTTTCCTCGTGTTAATAACTGTGTACACATTCTTTTCTGTTGCACATGTAGGATCCTTTATACAATATAACTGTTGAAAGTGTTTGTGAAATACTGTTTAGGTAAACTGCCTGTGGTATTTTTATGGTAGTTTCATGAAAGTAATGTGTAGAAATGTTTATCAGACAATAAATATGATTTAATAATTTTATTAGAGTTTTCAAAAGCTATAAAAATCTCAATTTGAGATTATGGTAATAAGGCTTATGGTTCATAGTTCTTTTTCAACTGTGTTAAAATTTACTTTTATGTTCTTATAAGATTTTTCCTTACCACTTTTTTCCTCACACCTTTTAAATTAATTTATATATCTAGTTTACACTTCACCTCTATAGTCAGTAAAACATTTGGAGGATACATAGGCAAAGTGTTTTTTGTTTTAAATTAATTAATTACTTTATTACTTTTATTTTTGGCTGTGTTAGGTCTTCGTTGCTGCGCGTAGGCTTTCTCTAGTTGCAGCAAGCGGGGGGCTACTCTTTGTTGCTGTGCGCAGGCTTCTTGTTGTGGTGGCTTCTCTTGTGGAGCACAGGTTCTAGGCCCACAGGCTTAAGTAGTTGTGACACGCGGGCTCTAGAATGCAGGCTCAGTGGTTGCCGTGCATGGGCTTAGTTGCTCTGCAGCATGTGGGATCTTCCCGGACCAGGAATCTAACCCATGTCCCCTGCATTGGCAGGCGGATTCTTAACCACTGCGCCACCAGGGAAGTCCAACAAAGTAGTTATTTTGAAACTTTCACAACATAAGATAGTGCTCATATAACAGTGTTAGGTACAAAGTAGGTGATCTATGAACGTGAAGAAAGAGGGTCTTTTATGTCTTTAGTGCAGTGCAAGAACTGGAATGATACAGGATGATGAATTGAAATCTTGTAATTTGGAGGCAGGAGACCTATTGCTATCCTAGAAGTCATACTGGAATTTTGGTTAAAAATATGCTTATTTTACCTTAAAATTATCTCAAATTATTTCCCTTCTTGCCATTATTATTGCTACCGTCGTCACTTGATTCCATTGTTGCAGTGAATACTAAACCCCATATCTCCAAGGTGTTGCAGACCAGAACGTTTTTCTGAATTCAATGTAAATATTAGATTTTTTGTTCATTTTATTTATATGTAATTCACATGACATGAAATTGACCCCTTGACAATTAAGTGGGTTTTGTGTATTCACAATTTTGTAAAACCATCAGCACTAATTCCAGGACATTTTCATCACCCCCTCCAAAGAAACCCCATACCCTTTAGCATTCCTCACTCCCACTCCTTGGAAACTACTAATGTAATTTCTGTCCCTATGTATGTCCTTATCCTGGATATTTCATATAAGTGAAATCTGTATATGGTCTCTGTCCCTACCTTCTTTCACTGAAAATATTTTCCTTTAGAAAAAATTTTCAAGACTTATCCATGTTGTAACATGTATCATTACTTGATTCCTTTTTGTGGCTGAATAATACTTCATTGTATAAAATTCTTTGAACTCCTTCCATTCCTTGGCTATTTAAATAATGCTTTTGTGAACGTTCATTTACAACTCTTTTGGGACATATGTTTTCATTTCTCTTGGGTATATGTATAGGGGTAGAATTACTGTGTCATAAGAATAACTCACCTATCTCTTGAGGAACTGCCAAGCTTTTCTAAAGCGGCTGCACCATTTTATATTCCTACCAGCAATGTATGAGGATTAATTTCTCCACTTCTTCATCAACAGTTGTTATTTTCTATCTCAGCAGGTGTAAAGTGTCTCATTGTGGTGTTTTGTTTGTTTTTCTGTGTGTGGTACACGGGCCTCTCACTGTTGTGGCCTCTCCCGTTGTGGAGCACAGGCTCTGGACGCGCAGGCTCAGCGGCCATGGCTCACGGGCCCAGCCGCTCCGCGGCATGTGGGATCTTCCCGGACCAGGGCACGAACCTGTGTCCCCGGCATCGGCAGGCAGACTCTCAACCACTGCGCCACTGGGGAAGCCCCTCATTGTGGTTTTTATTTGCGTTTTCTAATGGCTAATGATCTTGAGCATATTTTCATTTGTTTGTTGGCCATTGGTGTATCTTGTTTCAAGAAATATGTATTCAAATGCTATGCATATTTTTACTTGGGTTATATGTCTCTTTTAGATTGTTTTAAGAATTCTTTATATATGCTAGATATAATCCCCTTATTAGGTATATTATTGGCAAATATTGCTTCCTATTTTTTTTTAACATCTTTATTGGAGTATAACTGTTTTACAATAGTGTGTTAGTTTCTCCTTTACAACAAAGTGAATCAGTTATACATATACATATGTTCCCATATCTCCTCCCTC
>NC_041230.1:2418230-2422255 GCF_002837175.3 Physeter macrocephalus
GTCTCCCTCCCTCCCACCCTCCCTATCCCACCCTTCTCGGTGGTCACAAAGCACAGAGGTGATCTCCCTGTGCTTTGCGGCAGCTTCCCACTAGCTATCTAATTTACATTTGGTAGTGTATATATGTCCCTGCCACTCTCTCACTTCGTCACAGCTTACCCTTCCCCCTCCCCTGCTTCCTATTTTGTGATTGTCCTTTTACATTCTTGATAGTGTTCTTTGACACACAGTATTTAAATTTTGATGAAACTTTATTTTGGGGAGTGGTTGCTTGTGTTTTTGGTGTGTTATATCTAAGAAAACATTGTATAACCCAGTGTCTGGAAGAGTTATACCTATGTTATCTTCAAGGTATTTTATATTTATAGTTCTTACATTAAGTTCTTTGATCTCTTTTGAATTAACTTTTGTATAAGATGTGAGGTAGGGATTCAACTTTATTCTTTTGCATGTAGATATCCAGTTGTCCCATGTGTTCGATATATATATATATATATAGAGTGTGTGTGTGTGTGTGTGTGTGTGTGTGTGTGTGTGTGTGGTATGCGGGCCTCTCACTGTTGTGGCCTCTTCTGTTGCGGAGCACAGGCTCCGGACGCACAGGCTCAGCGGCCATGGCTCACGGGCCCAGCAGCTCCGCGACATGTGGGATCTTCCCAGACCAGGACACGAACCCATGTCCCCTGCATCGGCAGGTGGACTCTCAACCACTGCGCCACCAGGGAAGCTCCGATATTTTTAAGCATCAAAATTCCTTTACTAGCCTTTAAAATTTCATCAATCATTCTTATGTTGAGATGAAACTGTGGGAGGACCAATGGACTACAGAACCATTACAGTCATGCTGCTTGATATTTCTAGACTTTGAAAACAAAAAATAGTATTCTCGGGGATTATAACCTGTGTTTGGTTAGGAAGACATGTACATACAATTACTTGAGAGTAAGAGGCATTTATAAATTAGGGCAAGAATTTAAAACGAGTTTGAATCGTGAAATGTATGAAAGACTGGTGGATCATAGAGTTGCTGGCAACTACATCCTGAAACTCCAGGGTGGGTGGAGAGGCCAAAGTTTATGGTTATGTCTGAGAAGTTACTGCTTCTGGCTGCAGAATGTGTAGCTAGGGATGGTGGGGAGGTTTGCAAAGTTTTTATCTAGTCACTGAGTTCTCCTGAGATTAACATTTTCTGCTCCACTTCTGCCTTCCAAATTCTATACAGGTTTTTCTCATTGGCAGACTTCAGTGAGAATCATACAGCACTTAAAAGCAAAGTATTGGTCACAGCAGACTAAGGCAAGGAATAATGGAATAAGCAATTGAAAGGCCAAAAGCATGGGGGGAGGCTGAGAAAAAAAAAAGATGTGTGTGGAATAAGGGCTTCTTGGATAACCCACATATACTGAGAAAGTACCTGAGAAAACCATAAGCTATCTTCTCTGGTGCTGCACAGAAAGTAAAGGTGAAAGCAGAGTGGTAAATGGCCTGGTTAGTTATTGAAGGAGCATCAAAACTAAGAGCTAATCTGCAAATACTGAAAGAGTAATTTCTTCCCTCCCTTCTTCCTTCCCTCCCTCCCTCCTTTTCTTCCTTCCTTCTTCCTGTCCTCTCTCCCTCTCTACTTTTTTAAGTTTCTTCTCCAGGCATTGAATGAAATCTCTCAAACCACAATATGATTACTAAGCTAATGAAAGAGAGACTACACTGACCACACATGATAATGAAGACAGTCTTTACAAACTTAGTTTGGAAAAGTCACTAAACAAATTACAACCCACAACAGGCAGCAAAAACAAACCATAAAGGGAATGGAAAATCTGATTTACAGAATTCCACATTATAATATTTAAAATGCCAGTTTTCAACAAAAGTTAATGAGGAATGCAAAGAAACATGAAAGCATGGCTCAGTCACAAGAAGAAAAGGTTAAGAGACGCTATTTTGAGGATCCCTGGACATTGAACTTCAAACTGAAGAAAGCCAATTAGTAACACCAAGATAGAAAACACACTGGTGAAGGGAAGTATATAGTTAAATTCAGAATACTCTAATAGAGTGGTATGTTAACCACTTAACGCAAGTATAAAAGTTAAAAGGAAAAAGTATTAAAAAATAACTAAATATTTGTTAATATAAAAAAAGTTAAATTGTGACAGCAAAAACGTAAAATGTGATAGGGAATTAAAGGTTAAAGTTTTTCTAATGCAATCAAAGTTGTTATCAGTGTAAAATAGGCTTTTATTTCTGAGATGGTTTATGTAAGCCTCGTAGTAACCACAAAGCAAAAACCTACAGTAGGTACACAAAAAAATAAAATGGGATCAAAGCATACCACTATAGAAAACCATCAGTTCCTAAAGGAAGTCAGCAAGAGAGGAAGAAAAGAACAAGGGGACTACAAAACAGCCTGAAAAAAAAAAAAAAAAAAGAGACCTTCAAGATGGTGGAAGAGTAAGACATGGAGATCACCTTCCTCCCCACAAATACATCAGAAATACATCTACATGTGGAACAACTCCTACAGAACACCTACTGAACTCTGGCAGAAGACCTCAGACTTCCCAAAGGGCAAGAAACTCCCCACATACCTGGGTAGGGCAAAAGAAAAAAGAAAAAACAGAGACAAAAGAATAGGGACGGGACCTGCAGCACTGGGAGGGAGCTGTGAAGGAGAAAAAGTTTCCATACACCAGGAAGCCCCTTCACTGGCAGAGACAGGGGGTGGTGGGGGAAAGCTTTGGAGCCATGGAGGAGAGTGCAGCAACAGAGGTGCAGAGGGCAAAGCAGAGAGATTCCCACATAGAGGATTGGTGCCAGGACGGGTGGGGGCTGGGAGGTGAAGCTCGGGCTTCAGAGGTCAAATCCCAGGGAGAGGACTGGGGTTGGCTGCATGAACACAGCCTGAAGGGGGCTAGTGCGCCACAGCTAGCCTGGAGGGAGTCTGGGAAAAAGTCTGGAACTGCCTAAGAGGTAAGAGACCATTGTTTTGGGGTGCACAAGGAGAGGGGATTCAGAGTACCACCTAAACAAGTCCCAGAGATGGGCATGAGCCATGGCTATCAGCACGGACACCAGAGACGGGCATGAAATGCTAAGGCTGCTACTGCAGCCACCAAGAAGCCTGTGTGCAAGCACAGGTCACTATCCACACTTCCCCTCCTGGGAGCCTGTGCAGCCCGCCACTGCCAGCGTCCCGTGATCCAGTGACAACTTCCCTGGGAGAACACACGGCATGCCTCAGGCTGTTGCAACGTCATGCCGGCCTCTGCCAGTGCAGCCTCGCCCCACATTCCGTACCCCTCCCTCCCCCCGGCTTGAGTTATCCAGAGCCCCCTAATCAGCCACTCCTTTAACCCCGTCCTGTCTAAGCGAAGAACAGACACCCTCAGGCCAAATCCAAAGCTGAGCCCCAGGAGATGTGCGAACAAAGAAGAGAAAGGGAAATCTCTCCAGCAGCCTCAGGAGCTGCGGATTAAATCACCATTTTTGATTGGGTTATTTGTTTTTTTGATATTGAGCTGCATGAGCTGCTTGTAAATTTTTGGAGATTAATCCTTTGTCAGTTGCTTCATTTGCAAATATTTTCTCCCATTCTGAGGGTTTTTTCATCTTGTTTATGGTTTTTGCTGTGCAAAAGCTTTTAAGTTTCACTAGGTCCCATTTGTTTATATTTGTTTTTATTTCCATTTCTCTAGGAGGTGGGTCAAAAAGGATCTTGCTGTGATTTATGTCATAGAGTGTTCTGCCTATGTTTTCCTCTAAGAGTTTGATAGTGTCTGGCCTTACATTTAGGTCTTTAACCCATATACCCTGAGAAAACCATAATTCAAAAAGAGTCATGCACCAAAGTGTTCATTGCAGCTCTATTTACAATAGCCAGGACATGGAAGCAACCTAACTGTCCATCAACAGATGAATGGATAAAGAAGATGTGGCACAGATATACAATGGAATATTACTCAGCCATAAAAAGAAACAAAACTGAGTTATTTGTAGTGAGGTGGATGGACCTAGAGTCTGTCATA
>NC_041230.1:2422502-2422796 GCF_002837175.3 Physeter macrocephalus
TAGTTTTCTGCATACAGGTCTTTTGTCTCCTTAGGTAGGTTTATTCCTAGGTATTTTATTCTTTTTGTTTTGATGGTAAATGGAAGTGTTTCTTTAATTTCTCTTTCAGGTTTTTCATCAGTAGTGTATAGGAATGCCAGAGATTTCTGTGCATTAATTTTGTATCCTGCTACTTTACCAAATTCATTGATTAGCTCTAGTAGTTTTCTGGTAGCATCTTTAGGATTCTCTATGTATAGTATCATGTCATCTGCAAACAGTGACAGCTTTACTTCTTTTCCGATTTGGATTCCT
>NC_041230.1:2422879-2425370 GCF_002837175.3 Physeter macrocephalus
TCTCTATGTATAGTATCATGTCATCTGCAAACAGTGACAGCTTTACTTCTTCTTTTCTGATTTGTATTCCTTTTATTTCTTTTTCTTCTCTGATTGCTGTGGCTAAAACTTCCAAAACAATGTTGAATAATAGTGGTGAGAATGGGCAACCTTGCCTTCCTCCTGATCTTAGTGGAAATGGTTTCAGTTTTTCACCATTGAGGATGATGTTGGCTGTGGGTTTGTCATATATGGCCTTTATTATGTTGAGGTAAGTTCCCTCTACGCCTACTTCCTGGAGGGTTTTTATCATAAATGGGTGTTGAATTTTGTCAAAAGCTTTTCCTGCATCTATTGAGATGATCATATGGTTTTTATTCTTCAGTTTGTTAATATGGTGTATCACAATGATTGATTTGCATATATTGAAGAATCCTTGCATTCCTGGGATAAACCCCACTTTAGCCTAAGTTTTTAATGTTCCTTTTTAAAAGACCCATTATAGATGTGCAGATCTTGTGGTCAGAGCATTCTCTCTATTTGCTATCATCTTTGTATAAAGTCTTTCCTTACCTAAGTCGAGATATTTTTTTAAATTTTGGCAATCGTAAATATTGTATATTACAGTGTGCTTTAAAAATGTAGTGTCTCTATTTTTCTGACACAGAGTTTAATGCACTAGGTCAAACTACTTCCTGTGTTTTCAAATTTTTGAAGTCTTTATTTTGAAATCTTTAATAATCTTTAGTAATTTGCATCTGTTTTTATAATACTACAGGGAGACATATGTCAAAATCTTCCTGTGATTAAGGAAATATCCTTTTTTTTTTCTTGTGAATTAGTTTGTTTTTCTCCCTTGTAAATTTTACAAGCAAGAAAACTTCCCTTAAGCAATGTGGATTCATGAATTTCACCTATGATCGGCTTCTCTCCAGATGTTCTGTTTGATGAAAAGTTTCACCATCCATTTATTTATTTGCATGAGAATATGGGAGTCCATGCTGAAATCTCTTTTGTGCCAACATGGCTAGTTGGCAATAATACATAATACAGCATAATTTACACAATCTACCTTCTAAAGATCTGAAAAGCTAGCCCTGACACTGTACATATGTATATATTTTTTTCATTTAAAAATGTGTCTAGTGCAGGAAACAAATGCATGGAATAATTTGATAATAGGGTTGGATTGAGCATTCAGTTAAATCTTAGTGAACTGCAGAGATTTAAAATTGAGCATGCATAGAATAAATGTAATCAAGATAAGAAATCTATCAAAATGGTTCCTTAGTTTCACTACTTGGAAGAATCCTTCCGTGTGTCAAAACCAATATTTGCAATAAAGGCGGGAAAGTTTTGATCCATTCTTCATTGATAACAAAATATCAGTTATACAATTTAGAAAAAAGCTTAACGAATGCAGCGAATTTGGAAGGTCTTTAGGCAGCAGGAATCATCATTGGTCATCAGAAATGCATACTGGGGGATATCTTAAAATTATAATGAATGGGGCAATGTATTTAACCAAAAGCCAAACATTACTAAACATCAGGAAATAAATACACAAGAGTAATTTTTAAAAATATAATGTGTGTGGTGAAGTTCTCATCCAAAATTCAATCTGTGGGGGATCGTCAGAATATTATTTTAGGAGTGAAATCTTCAATTTATGAGTAATGATGCTGAAGCCTTCTTAAATATCAGTTAATTCAAATGTAATGAACATCGAAAAGCTATAATCAATGCTTAAAACTTGTGAAAGATCATATAATATACACTGCAGTGAAACCTTACAGATTAAATATACGTTAAAAGACTTTTTATTCAAAATGATTTTATCGCATTAAAAAATTCTTACTGGAGAGAAATCTTCTACGTTTAGGGATTTGAAAGAAACATATATTTCATGGTGGATATTAACTCATGGAAATTGCCTCAAATATTATAAAAGAGACCATTGGAAATTCGATAAATCTAGTTTGCTTCCTTTAGGATTCATATAAAATAATATAGACATCCCTATCAAACGCCCCTGGAAATATCGTAATAGTATTTTGAAGGTGAAAACAACTTCAGTAGTCTTCTAAAGAGTACATATAGGGTTTGTTATTCACACCTGACAGAACACTGAGAAATAGAAAATAAACAAAAGAGCTAAAATGTAAAACAATATTTTTATTAAAAATGTTCTTCTTAGTTACTCTTGGATAAATGTAAAGTGAATTAGAAATTGTTATATTTAGAAATTACTGACAAATGAATGATGACGTCACAAAAATTAATCTCAAAGGTACTAATCATTCGCCTCAGGTGTGGAATAGAATAACAAGTACTATAAAGAACAATGCAGGGCTTCCCTGGTGGCGCAGTGGTTGCGCGTCCGCCTGCCGATGCAGGGGAACCGGGTTCGCGCCCCGGTCTGGGAGGATCCCACATGCCGCGGAGCGGCTGGGCCCGTGAGCCATGGCCGCTGAGCCTGCGCGTCTGGAGCCTGTGCTCCGCAACGGGAGAG
>NC_041230.1:2425408-2432510 GCF_002837175.3 Physeter macrocephalus
CCTGTGCTCCGCAACGGGAGAGGCCACAACAGAGGGAGGCGCGCATACCACAAAAAAAAAAAAAAAAAAAAAAAACAATGCAGGGCTTCCCTGGTGGTGCAGTGGTTGAGAGTCCACCTGCCGATGCAGGGAACACGGGTTCGTGCCCCGGTCCGGGAGGATCCCACATGCCGCGGAGCGGCTGGGCCCGTGAGCCATGGCCGCTGAGCCTGCGCGTCCGGAGCCTGTGCTCCGCAACGCGAGAGGCCGCAACAGTGAGAAGCCCGCGTACTGCAAAAAAACAAACAAACAAAAAATACAGTTTAAATTAATTTTTGATTGTTAATTTTTTTAAAGCAGTGGTTGGTGACCTAAATCATCACATGCCTCATGCCTCTACCTCCCCCTGCCCAGGTCTTGTACCTGTGAAAGTCTCTGGAACTGAGCACAGGGCTGAGCACAGGGTGAACGGGTAATGTAAATGGATATGATGTTCTGATGGACGTCCGTACGAAGTGGCCCATTTCCCACCCGTAGAGTTCTGCATTTCACATTCAAGTTTGCATTTCTTGCACAGACAACGGCACTCCTTGCTTAATTATATCGCTTAAATTAAATTCTAATTGCAGGAGGCGTTCCTGGATCCAACTATCTCCCCACATCGACTCCGAATCCAGGTCCGGATTCCCAGACCGCAGAGTCCGCCTCGCCTCTCTCTCAGGACCCGACACCCCTTTGCAAAAACGATTTTTGACTAAACTCGTTTTCAACTACTTAAAACCTAACTATCTTAGCTTTCAACAAGTGGCCTCTCAACTCTTAAGTTTTCCCCCTAAATTGTTTGAAACATCAACTTAAAACAGGCAAGGAGTAGCCCGGCTCCGCGGCACAGGAAAGAAATTCAAAGCCATCCAAACTCAGAAAGAAAACACGCCCTTGGGGAGCTGCGGAGGGGCGCCCCGTCCGCCCCGGCTCGGTCCCGGCCCCGCCCCGGCTCGGTCCCGCCCCGGGTCCCCTCCGCCCCGCCGTCCCCGCTGTCCCCGCCAACGCCTGGCCACTATTCCCTCACCTTTCCGAAGGAGCTCCGCCTAGGCCCCGCCCCCAGCATTCACCGGTAGGAGCGCGCACGCGCAGTATCTCGCAGACCGGAAGAGGCTAGCGGGGGTCTACGGTCACGTCGGCGTCCCCGCCGCCCCCGCCGTCGCCGCCGTCCCCGCCGTCCCCGCCGTCCCCGCCGTCCCCGCCGTCCCCGCCAACGCCTGGCCACTATTCCCGCACCTTTCCGAAGGAGCTCCGCCTAGGCCCCGCCCCCAGCATTCACCGGTAGGAGCGCGCACGCGCAGTATCTCGCAGACCGGAAGAGGCTAGCGGGGGTCTACGGTCACGTCGGCGTCTGTGAGTTTTCGTCTTGTTGAGTTTAAACCTGAGCGTCTCAGTCCACAGTCCTATACGCCTAGAGTCTTGGGGTTGCTACGGACGTTAACATTCCTGCACCCGTGCCTCTTACCTTCGGTAAGTTCTGGCGTCCCGGTGAGAGTTCCCGAAGCCTGACCTCTTCGCTGTTGGGTCGGGGGTCCGCGTTCATTTTCGGTTAAAATCTCTCCGAGGCCTTCCCCGCCCATGGATTTTGGACCTTCGGGCCATTAGACCCGCCTGCCGCGTTGTTGTTCTGTAAAACCCTTCACTGACTACTCCTCCCGCCCCGCGCTGTTCAGCGTCATGGCAGATGGACTTTTGAGATAGATTCAAACACTTTGCGCGTCTCCCCTCATCCTCGTCCCTCTTGGCCCATAGAGGCCTGGCTTCTCTCCCTGGCCCTGGGATTCAGCAGACCCCACCGCCTTCCTGGGAACCTCCTCCCGTCCACCCCCCCCCACCCCCCCCACCCCCCCCCGCTTAATAAGAGGCCCAGTGTCTCGGAAGAGCACACTTTTCAGAAGGATGGGATTTAGGACTGAAGAACTCGGGGTGCCCCAAGAGCAAGTCACCTCCCCCGCGCGGGGATCTGGTGCTTTGTGGAAGTGATGATTGCAAAGGGGAGACCAGGAAAGCGGCCGGACAAGGGAATGAAGAGGTTCAGGAGAAAGAGAGACAGGGAGAATGAAGAGAAATAGAAAAGTGAGAGAGAGAAAAGATCAGTGAGGCGGAGCATAAAGAAAAGGCAAAAATAGAGGATCTGGGAAGGACTTGAAGAGAGACAAAGTGAAAGGGAATAACTCGGCAAAGTAGCAAGAGGAGAAAAGAAAACAGAAACACAGAGGAAAGGGAGGAGCTCCAGCCACGAAGGTCAAGGCACTTCAGACAGAGTGGTTAGGAGAAAAACAGTTGGGGGAGCTGAGTGCAGGGACAGAACGAGGGCTTAGGGTTGGCAGAGTGAGAAACAGCGCTGAGAGAACCTAGCCAGCTAGGGATGCAGTGAGGCGGGGCAGAGGGGGTGTAATAGGAAACACAGTGTAATGGAGAGCAGAGAGAACACAGAAATGCGAGGAGAAAAAGGCAGACATATAGAGATTGGGAACAGACTGGGGAGGAGAAACTGAAGTTGAAATAGGTTTCAAGCCTTGTGCAAAACAAATGTAAGGAAAGGAATAGAGAAAAGGGGAGAAAGGGCAGCAGGAGTGAGAGAGGAAACACAGAAAAGGAGAACGATGGAGAGAAACAAGGAAAGGGAGACATAAACAGATGAACAGAAATACAGAGTAGAGTGAAAGAAGGGGAAGCTGATTTTGCGTGAGTGGTGACTTGATGGGATATGGCTAAGGTGTGATATATTGACCTGTGGCTTTGTAATATATTTAGTTTAAAATTTGCTTAATTGTTTTAATTTTACAGATGAGAATGAGAGTTGCAAAACTCCTGTTTATAAGGCTTGTGCGTTTTATAATAATTCACCTCACAGTGTAGCTTCCATTTGCAGCCCTTTACTCTGACAATGAGGGGAGACTTGTCTGTGAGCTGTGGGTTGCCATCTTTGCTTGGAATGGTGTGAGGGAGGTGAGCCAGGACAAGAAATTACTGAATCCGTCACTACGTGGTGCTTTTTAAGGGAATATTAAAACCGTTGGTTTTTCTTCTTTTAAATGGACATACATTTTTGCACCCCTCTTACATTTAATTCATTTTTTTAAAAAGCACATTGAGGTAAATTTTAGTATACCGAATTCCCCCTTCTCTGTAAATAATCATCAGCTTCTGAAGTAAGCTTCGGTGACATGTGATAACCAGCTGTCATCTTTCTATTCTAAATATGAGGTAGTCTCAATTTAAAAAAAAAATTTGACCCCAGAAGTCATTAGATTTTTTAAAAAAGAGTCCCAAATTGTTTTCCCTTTTGAATATATTGTGTCTAGTTCAGATTATAAACCCTGCATTCTTTCTACCCTTTGTCATATGTTGGAACATTCTGTAGTACTTAGTAAATAATTTTAGACTGTTTCAATATATACTTGGTAAGGGTGTCTAGCATCTTAATGGTTAGAACTTAGTTTAGTGAGTTAGTCTAATATTCAGCAGCCTCTTTTGTCCCCTTTGTGTGATTTGTTGAATTAGTGAGCTGTGAGCTACAAAGTAGATGTTCCCCTCAAGTCCCTTTTGTCCATTCTGTGAAAATATTGAGGGATGGGCTGGATTGATTTGAAATTTTGTTCTAACAGAGCCCATCTGTTCATGGTAAAGAAATTTGCACTGATCCTACTTCCATAGCTAACCCTCTTTGAAAGTTTCAGCACGAAAATCTGTGTTCATCATTTTATGTTTCTTCAGTGTTTCACTGTGATTTTCTGCAAAAGAGGGAGTAAATGCTTGGGATCAATTTGATTAAAACCACAAAAGAGGTGTCTTTTGCTCAGGTGTATTAAAGATGATCCTGGAATTTTTAAAAGGGGAATGAGATGATAAGGACAGACTGCTCACTGTCTCTTCTAGGCCACCCTTTCAAAATTCAGTTACATGCAGTTCTCACTCAGCTCAGATGTTCTCAAGGTAACTTCCCTTCTGGGCCTCTGTGAACCTACCTACAACACAGAGGTGATGAACAAGATCAGGATTGCTGAATTACAGCAATCCCTAAAATGATTGACAATATTATATATATATGACAATAATATATATATATTATATATAATATAATATTATATTATATTATATATATATATCTTCCCGGACCGGGGCTCGAACCCGTGTCCCCTGCAACAGCAGGCGGACTCTCAACCACTGCGCCACCAGGGAAGCCCTCTCACCCTTTTTTATAGCCAAGCATCCCTTTTTATAGACACAAGCCGTTATGTACATGTTCTCAAGATAAACAGTGATTAGTCCTCAAGTAAGAGGACACGATGGCACCATTTGTCAAGCATAGTTCATCAACTTTTGCTTCCAGCTGTTGCTGGAACTCCATCCAATCAAGCTTTCCCATCTACCATCCCCCTTTCCTTGTCAGAGGCTGTAATGTCCTCCCTATTTCTAAACCCACTGGTTAATTCACAGTCTTTGTCTTGTCCTATCAGCAACTGTTGATCACTCCCTCTTCCGTTAAACACTTTTTTTTCTTTTTCTTCTCATGGCTTGCAGGACATCCCAGTATTTAAAAATAAACTATCATTTTAAGTCTGGCCATCTGTTTCAATTTTCTTTTCTCCTTGTTCACTTTTCATTTTCTTCTCCTGGTTTTGCCTCAAGCCCTGGTCGCTGATGGGGGCAGGGCCCCAAGCTCCATCTGGGACCTTTTCTCTGGCCGCACTCAGTGACTTTCCATATCGTGCTATCTTATGGCTTTAGACACCCTGACATCTCCCAATTCCACATCTCCTTCTCAGACCTCAGCCCCGAACTCCAGACTCCTGTTGTCCAGCTGTACCCTTCACATCCCTGCTGGCACGTCTCACAGGCATCTTCTTGCCACACTGTCCAGACATTAGCTCCTGGACCCTACCATCCTCCCCATTTCCGTTAAGAGCGGTGGCATACTTCTTGGGGCCAGTGTGACCATCTTGGCTGCTTTTCAAATATACAGGATGTTACATTATTCATATGTGTTTTAACTTGAGATACAAAAGAATTAGATGTTAAGATGGATGAGACAATACATGGTTTCCAAAATTCACTTGGGATGGGGTAGAAAAATGTCTGAAGACCACGGGCCTTGCTGATCTGCTTCCTGCATTACTTGTGTGACATCATCTCCTGCTTGTTTCCTCCCTTCTCGCTGAGATTGAGCCACACAGATGTCTTTGCTTTTCCCGGGGTCAGGGTCACCACTGCCTCAGGGATTCCTAGAACTCTTTGACCCCTCAAATGCACAGGGTGAACCTCCTCCCCCCAGATCTTTGTTCTGATAACACGCCTGCCCCCATTCTCAGTGGGGCCTTTTCTGAGTCTCTGTTTAACGTAGCAGCCACACTCCTCCCCCTGCCCTAGCCTGTAATGCCTGCTCTGTGCGTTTCTCTCTGCTCTTTCCCCTTCCACTATCCAGATACAGCGGGCAGGGCCCGAGGAGAGAGCAGGGCCACAGAGTGGCAGGTGTGCTGGGTTGACCCCTCTGAATGATGCTCAACCCTGACTTTACATTAGATTTCTGAGCCATTTTCAGATACCTCTTTTGTGCCCAGTTCCCGTAGAGTTTTCTTCTAGGTCATGGCTGACTAAGGAGCCTCAGGTGATCGAATCTGTATCCAGCCCTGAGTGATAGGTCTCTGGCTCATCTGTTTCTGAGGACTGAGACCAGCCCTTAAACTAGAGGGGTGGAGGGGGTGCTGTCCTCTGCATGGCCCTTGGTCAGGACTGGGTCCCTGACCTGAAGGGGAGGGTCAGTCCTTCCTAGGTCCCCACTGCTGCAGCCTGTGTGTGGCTTAACCAGGAGAGGAGTGAGTTCTGAAGAAAGGGGTCAAAAACCTTGCAGCAGAGGACCGTCTGTTCCACATGCTGAGGTCCTCCCTGTGTGTGGTTGTGGTACAGGAAGGGGTGTGTCATCCCAAGCATTAAACAGCATCTTTTGACACTCAGGATTGACATCTCAGGACTCACCTTGCCTGAGAAAGAAGCCCTGAAGAGGAAGAAGAGGAAAGGACAAGGAGTCAGGAATGACTCTTTCTCAGGTAAAATCATATTCTTAGTTTACTGTTCAGTCCTCTCTGTCCTGAAGTGCCATTTGGACTTGATAATCTCTCACTCTCAAGTATCCTGCCTGACGGGTTTGCTCGGACTCACCCCACGGCCTTCTTTCAGTCTTCTCTCATCGCCACACAGATTCTGTTCTGTATTTTTACACACTCTATATGTATTTATGGAGATCAAAGTTAAGTTTTCTAATGTATTTTTTCTCAAGTTTTGCAGTGTTTTTTAATAACCAGGCTACTATAGAATAATGTTGACAATCTTAATTAAATTTAGTACAATTTATACATGTTCATTGTGCCAAAAATGCTGAAATGCACAAGTAAAAAATAATAGAAAATGAAGGTGTATTTAAAAAATGTCATTTTAGACACTACCACTTTTATTTCAGTTAGTTTTGGTGTGTATGTTTATAGTGCACCCACTAGTGTATGTGAGCAGGAACCCATGGTGTGTATAAACAGCACCATCTTTTCATACATAAGTCTTATATTTATTTTAACTTTGAAAGTGTGTCTTACATGCTTTCCATGTCCTTAAGTTTTCTCCTACTGTGCCATAGTGCTCATTGTTGTATGCATGTGCGTGTACGTGTGTATGTGTTGACCTTTCAGCCAGTTCTGTGTTTTCAGCCTTGAACTTGTTTCAGGTTTTCTCAGTTAGGAAACAACTGTGTCATCGTGCTTCTAATGTCATGTCTGATACTTAAGTGTATGTTGCTTTAGGTTCTGTTCTAAAGCTGGACCACCTGGTTCAGGTGATGGCTGCCATTTATTAGCTGTTGAATAACAGAGTTGGGTCCTCTGTAAGGTGGAATAAATTGGATGCTATGTTGTTACATGAGTTAATACTTATAAAACATTTGGAGTAATGCTTACTGTATGGTAACTTTTGGTTGTTACTGTAATTATCATTATCCCATTTTTTCAGTCCTCACCTTTTTTTTTTTTTTTTTTTTTTTTTTTTGCGGGACGCGGGCCTCTCACTGCTGTGGCCTCTCCCGCTGCGGAGC
>NC_041230.1:2439482-2447878 GCF_002837175.3 Physeter macrocephalus
ATGTGGGATCCTCCCGGACCGGGGCGCGAACCCGTGTCCCCTGCATCGGCAGGCGGACTCTCAACCACTGCGCCACCAGGGAAGCCCCCTCACCTTTCTTTAAAGCTACTGTGGACTTTGTCATCCCTAAAGACATTACTGTACCTCATCTGGAAGTTAGTTATCATTTGGTGTATAATGTCTGGAACCTGTGTATAGACAGCCCTTAGTTGAATTTTTTTCATTTGTGTATATATATATATATTTTTTTTTTGCATGCAATTTAAAATTCCTCAGTAATTTAGTAGATTTGACATCCTCTGATAGAAAAGTGTAATAAAGCAAAATTAGGGATATATTGTTCAAGATTCTCTTTGTGGCTCTATCAGAATACTCACTTCTATCTAATTGACGCCGGCACCTCTCTCCTCTTCTCATTTTGTGTGAAGATAAGTACTCTCCTGATGGCCTCTTGGTGAAATGTGTTTTCATTTCAGGCACAGTTGACATTCAGGGATGTGGCCATAGAATTCTCTCAGGAGGAGTGGGAATGGCTGGACCCTGCCCAGAGGGCCTTGTACAGGGACGTGATGTTGGAGACCTACAGGAACCTGCTCTCCCTGGGTGAGGATAGTTTCCCTCCAGAAATTGGGGTCTGCCCTCGGGTGTCTTTGCATTTATCTTGAGTCTCTTGGGAACCCCTGCCTTGTTCACCTAAGGTTGAAGCCACGTTGATTCAGAAATGAGAGGCTTTATAATGGAGTGTCTGGAATTTAAACCTCCTCTTTCTTCAGTTGATCTGTCCACGACATGCTAGGTGGTGGTGGTTCTGGAAGTTGAGTAAGCAGAAAATCTTATGGCGAAATTTTAAACTATCTGCCTGATTCTACTCCTGCACTATTGGTTTAGTAGTTCTTGGAGGAAAGCTACATATCTGTGTATTTAAAATATTCTTTAAGCATTTGGAAGAAGACTGTCATTGAACAAATTTGTGAAATATTATTCTCTCCCATCTGTACTGTCCTTTTCAGCTGGACAAAGGGCTGTGAATGTATTATGGAAAAGCCACAGCACATCATTCACCTTTTTTCATGTAAGCAGGAATCTGTCTTTCTGAGGTGAATATTATTTTCATCTTGGAGCAGGGGAGAGAGTCCTGGCCTCTGAAGAGTGAGGTGAAAATAGAGAAAAAAAAAAAAAAATGAGGTGGGTGGGAATGTATCAACGATACAAACATACGGAAGAACTCAGGCAGCAAAGAGGTGGCTACTTCATCAAATGTTTTTTAGGAAATTCTTCCTAAATGTGATAGGTCTTTGGGAAGACAGATGTTTATTGCTGTGAGCTCTCGAAGGAAATTGTGCTTCCCCTCCTCTGATTCATGTGTCCTAAAAGTTTCCTCCCATCCCAGTGGTATTCCACCTCGTTGCAAAAAAAAAAAATGAGGTGGGTGGGAATGTATCAACGATACGAACATACGGAAGAACTCAGGCGGCAAAGAGGTGGCTACTTCATCAAATGTTTTTTAGGAAATTCTTCCTAAATGTGATAGGTCTTTGGGAAGACAGACGTTTATTGCTGTGAGCTCTAGAAGGAAATTGTGCTTCCCCTCCTCTGATTCACGTGTCCTAAAAGTTTCCTCCCATCCCAGTGGTATTCCACCTCGTTGCAAAGACCGGGGCAAAGTCTTTATCCTGACTCACAACTTTCTGTTACCTGCCGTCTGTGACTGTTTTTGTATTTGGACTTTGGGGGACCAGCCTCTCATTGTAGACTCAGTTCTCAGTCCACAGACATCCGAGCTGAGGCCTCCCTTGTCCCGGCTCCTCTCCTCCTCTAGCTTCCATCCCCATTTCACATTCGTGAGAGACCTTCTTTTGGGGATGGGGGACCCTGGATGCTCATCCACTGCATCTGGGGCCCCAGCTGAGTACAGGGTCCTGTCTCAAGCCCTCTCTGCCCCTTCAGGTGCGTTTCTTTGTTTCTGCTTTTGCCTTTAGGAGCATGTATCATGGGACTAGCATGAATCTTTTGAGGTTGTTCCTCAGCAGTATTGTAAAGACAGGGGGCAGAGAGAACCTTTCTTTGATCCCTAGTCCTCCACGGGGAGCATATCTCAGGCACATATCGGGGTTTGTAGGCAGACCCCAGGGCCCATTTCAACATCCCACAAAATCTGAATCCCTTGCTTTACTCTCGTATCTTTTATTTTTCTCTCTCTTGCATTGCCTACTTAGTATGCAAATGTGGAAAAACTTGAGCTCTACCTGATTTCATATTTTCTTGAGTGTGTGTGATTTTGCCTCTGAAACTTGCTTCTGAAATACACCTACTTGGTGTCTGAAATGTTATTCTCTGTTTTCTGCTGTGATAACCTACCCTTTAGGTGCTGGACAAGCTCTAGTGAACTCTCCCACGAGGAGTTTCACTGGGTAAAATTCTGAGTGGAGAATGCTTTGATTTAGATGTTACAGTGTCATCCTGCTTCATGGGGAAGTGCCCTCTGAAGTAACTATGTAGAGTGGTCAGCATGTTCCAGGATGCTGAGATAGAAAATATCATGAGAGCCTACCATGTTGGTGAATATTATCATAAATATGGAGTGTCTTCCCATTTATTTAGGTCTTCTTTAATATCTATTTACAATGTTTGTTTTTTTAAAATTTTTATTGGAGTATAGTTGATTTACAGTGTTGTGTTAGTTTCAGGTGTACAGCAAAGTGAATCTGTTACACATATACAGATATCCACTCTTTTTTAGGTTCTTTTCCCGTATAGGCCATTACAGAGTATTGAGTAGAGTTCTCTGTGCTATACAGTAGGTCCTTAATAGTTATCTATATCAGCAATGTTTTGTAGTTTTCAGTCTATATGTCTTTTATCTCCTTGCTTAAATTCATTCCTAGGTATTTTATTCTTTGGATATTATTGTAAGTGGAATTATTTAAAAAATTTTTTTTCAAATTGTTCATTGTTGATGTATAGAAACACAGCTGATTTTCATATGTAGATACTGTATCCTGCAACTTGGCTGACATCGTTTATAAGACTGGTAGGTCTTGTTTGTGTGTGTGTGTGTGTGTGTGTGTGTGTGTGTGTGTGTGTGTGTGTATTTTATGGAATTTTCGTTATACAGGATTGTGTTATCTGCTCATGGAGATAATTTTCCTTTTTATTCTCCAATTTATATACTTTTAATTTCTTTTTCTTGCCTAATTGCTCTGGGTAGACCTTCCAGTACAACATTGAATAGCTGGATAGCAGTGGTGAAAGTGGGCATCATGTCTTATTTCTTATTTTAGGTGGAAAGCTTTTATTATTTCATCATTGACTGTATGATATTAGCTGTGAGTTTTTCGTAAATGATCTTTATCAGGTTGAGGAAGTTCACTTTCTGTATGCTGAGTGTTTTCATCATGAATGGTTTGTGGATTTTTTTCAAATATCTATTCTGCATACAATGAGATGATTATGTAGGTTCCCCCCCTTCCTACTATTGATGTGGGCTATTATATTGATAGATTTCCATATGTTGAACCAACTACCCTTGAATTCTTGGAATGAGGCCGCCTTTTTTATGATGTATAATCTTAATATGCTATGTATTCAATTGACTAGTATTTTGTTGAGGATTTTTCATCTATATTCATAAAATATGTTGGTCTGTAGTATCTTTTCTTGAGCTGTTTTTGTCTGGCTTTGGTATCAGAATAATGCTGGTCTCATACAATAAATTAAGAAATGTTCTCTCTTTTCAGACTTGTGGTTGCCAAGGGGGAGGAGAGGTGGGGGAGGGATGGATTGGGAGTTTGAGATTAGCAGATGCAAACTATTATATATAGAATGAATAAACAACAAGGTCCTACTGTATAGCACAGGGCACTATATTCAATATCCTGTAATAAACCATAATGGAAAAGGAAAAAAAAAAGAAGTGTTCTCTCTTTTATTTATTATAGGGCAGGTCTAGTCGTAAGAAAATCCATCACCTTTTGTTTATCTTGGAAGTCATAATTTCTCCCTCATTTTTAAAAGACAGTTTTGCTAGAGATAGAATTGGCTGACAGGTTTTTTTCCTCTGTCAACACTTCAGATATGTCATCCATTGTTTCTGGACTCCATGGTTTTGGCAAGAAATCAGCTTTTAATCTTACTGAGGATCTTTTGTATATGACAAATACCTACCTTCTCCCTTGCTGCTTTTAAGATTCTCTCTTTCCCTTTGTCTTGTAACAGTTTGATTATAATTTGTTATCGTGTGATTCTCTTTGAGTTTTCCTACATGTGGTTCATTCAGTTTTTAGATTTGTTTATTCATGTCTTTATTCACATTTAAGAAATTTTTGACCATATTCTGATATTCTTTCTGCCTTCTTTCTCCTTCTCTTTGGGACTCCCATTATTCATATGTTCGTCCACTGATGGTATCTACAAGTCTCCTAGGCTCTGTTCATTTATATTCAGTCTTTTTTTCTTTCTGCTCCTTAGACTAGGTAATTCTGACTGATCTACCTACAAATTTGCTGATACTCCCTTTTGCCTAATCAAATCTGGTGCTGAACCTCTCTAGGAAATTTTTCATTTTGATAAATTTACCTTTCATCCCCAGAATTTCTGTTTAGTTTCTTTTTATAGCTCTATCATTTTATTGATATTCTCTATTTGTTTAAACACTGTTTTCCTTACTTTCATTAATTCTGTGTCCATCATTCCCTTTAGCTTAATTAGTTGATTTAAAGTGTTTGTTGATTAAGTCCAAAGTTTGGGCTCCTTTATGGACAATTTATGCTATTTATTTATTCATTTTTCTGTATGGGTTATATTGATACTTTATTGTTACTTTGCCTGCTTTGTAACCTTTTGTTTAACAAATGGGATATTTTGAGTATGTTGAAACCTTGGAAATCATAATCCACTCCTCCCCCCACGCTCACCCTCCTGGATTTTGTTGTTGTTTCTTGTGACTGCTGTTGTGTCTTTATTTCTCTCAACTAGTTTTGTGTGATGTGTTTTCATTGCTGTGTGTGGCCACTGAAGTCTTTGTTGATTTATTGATCAGTTAGTGATTTGACAGATTTCCTTAAACACCTGAAACCAAACCAAAACAAAACCACCTTATATTCTTTGTAGATGAACTCTTTGTGTTGGAGAATTCCTTAAACACTCAGGCAAGGAGTTTACAACTCTGCCTTAGCATTCACTTCTTGCAAAAAATCTGATGTTCAGCTGGACGTGAGGCCTTAGGAGCTTCTCAGGTCTTTTCTTATATTCCCAGTCCTAGGCATGCCCAAATCTATCTAGATTCCCTGGAATATGTGGGAGATTTTCAAAGTCCTTAATTCCCAGTACAACTCACTCCCCACTTTTTTCTCAGGGTTTTCGATTTGTCCATTGTTTGCCCAAGTTGTTATCCCTTGCCCTAGGTGGCAGTGGCTAGTATATTTACCTTTCAATGTTTTTGACCAAGCCCTCAGGTTAGCAGTTCCACCTAGGTATAGTTTTGCAAGTACTTTGAGCCAGTCCTTTAGGTATCCATCAGGCAGATCAAAACAATAAAAAACAAAACCAAAAAACCAAAACCCAACCAGTTGAAATTCTTTATAAGGTCTGTTCTGTCACCTCTGGTTCTGGAAACCTGTACCAGCCTGTGGGCTCTCATCTTCAAGTCCACTGCCTAGCTGAGGAACAGGGATGGGTCAAGGTAAGAAAAAACAGCTGCCTTTTTCTTGGTTAAGAGTGTTCCTGGTAGCTGGAATCCTTTGATTAATTTCCAGAGTCCTTATAAAGTTGATTCTGACAGTTTTTGTGAGTTCATTTCCTGTTTTGTACAGAGAAGTACATTTGGCATTCCCTGCTTTGTCAGTTTTGTTGTCATGTTTCCCCATTAATTTCTGTAATATTACATATTTACCTGGACCTTTTATTTCAAAATCAGTGATTTTTAACATATTTTCCAGTTCTCATATTGTGTGCTCCTTTTGAAATATGTCCTTTCTTTTAGTCTTTTTTTTTTTTTTTTGGAACATGCAGTGTTTATTGTTTTAATTTTTTCTGCATTTCTAAATCTCCTGGCTGTTTTCTAGGATAAATACACCAGCAATAAGAGGGAGGGTGCACTACATTAAATAATTTTTTGGTAAAAGAGAAGGCAAACCATATTAAATATGAACCACTTTGATGTGCTTCAAGCAAGATATTAGTAAGCTACATATCTATAAAGTAACAAATCTTCAATTTCCAGCGTTACAGCAAACATGATACTTAGAAATGTTAGATGAATGATATTATCTTTAACATATTTAGTGTTATGACAATAAACTCTTCAAGTTCAGGTCAGTAATATTGTAGCCATCTTTCTGTCACTCCTACAATCAGAGAAAGTATATTTGCTTCCCACACAAATCCCTCCATCCTGTTGCCATAGCTCTCTTTAGTTTTCAGGCATATGGCAGACACCAGGTCTAAGGGTGCTGAATTGCCCTAAACACACTTCAAACTTTCAAGTCATCTCAATGGAAGTAACTGTCCCAAGGAAGCTTGAGGTGAAGAAGTTACCACCTCATCCACCTCTCCCCTGCCTACCCCAACCCCCTCCCTCCATGATACATACCATGGCCACATACTTTACAAAGAAAACTTCAGAAAAACTCTAACCCTTTTTTTATTTGTATATTTTATACTACAAATAGGATGAGAAAATTTAAAAGTTGTACTGTCAGCCTTGAAATGTTTGTTTACTACACATGTGTTGATCTTCATATTCAGATTGGTCCTCAGTCAAAATGAAAGACATATTCCCAAATGATAACCTCTTAAGATGACTAATATTTTTTAACATCTTTATTGGAGTATAATTGCTTTACAATTGTTTGTTAGTTTCTGCTGTATAACAAAGTGAATCAGTTATACATATACATATGTTCCCATATCTCTTCCCTCTTGTGTCTCCCTCCCTCCCACCCTCCCTATCCCACCCCTCTAGGTGGTCACAAACCACTGAGCTGATCTCCCTGTGCTAGGTGGCTGCTTCCCACTAGCTATCTATTTTACGTTTGGTAGTGTATATATGTCCAGGCCACTCTCTCACTTTGTCACAGCTTACCCTTCACCCTCCCCATATCGAGTCCATTCTCTAGTAGGTGTGTGTCTTCGTTCCCGACTTACCCCTAGGTTCTTCATGACTTTTTTTTTTCTTAGATTCCATATATATCTGTTAGCATACGATATTTGCTTTTCTCTTTCGGACTTACTTCACTCTGTATGACAGACTCCAGGTCTACCCACCTCATTACAAATAACTCAGTTTCATTTCTTTTTATGGCTGAGTAATATTCCATTGTATATATGTGCCACATCTTCTTTATCCATTCATCTGTTGATGGACACTTAGGTTGCTTCCATGTCCTGCCTATTGTAAATAGAGCTGCAATGAACATTGGGGTGCATGTGTCTTTTTGAATTATGGTTCAAAACAAAAAAACTACGAAAATATTAAATTCAATCAGGGTGTTTTGGTTAGGAATAATACTCATATTGTAATTTTGAAAGTGTTTCACATATAGAATAAAGCTATCAACAAATGTATTGTAACAGGATAAATGTATTGTCATCAGAAAATAAGATTTTTATGTAAGAGAAAAATAAGAAATAGAAAACCAAAGGAGGTACAAATGCTAATGTGAAATCAGAACGATGAATATTAATAGAAACTTATGATTTTTTAAAATATATATTTGTTCTTCTGCTGCAGAAGCCTAGAAATGGTGACACCTTAACAAGCACAGGTAGCACCCAGACACTGATTTATAATACCATTCTGCAATAAAAGAAACCAGGACTCTTTAGAGGAATGGTTGATTCCAGAACTGGGGCAGAAAGAAAATGTAAGGCAAACCTGGGATGTTTTGCTGTGACAGAAAGCAAGGAAAAAAGTTGATAATTAAAGGTAAAGGATCAGGCACTTAACCTAGGACTTTTAGTAGAGCTATTGTTCAACCTCAGTTGAAAAGAGAAAGCTCTTTTTTTTTTACAGAATGCCAGCTGATAAAAGCTAAGAGTTTGATAGTTTCTGCCCTTACATTTAGGTCTTTAATCCATTTTGAGCTTATTTTTGTGTATGATGTTGGGGAGTGTTCTAATCTCCTACTTTTACATGTACTGTCCATTTTTCCCAGCACCACTTATTGAAGAGGCTGTCTTTTCTCCACTGTATATTCTTGCCTCCTTTATCAAAGATAAGGTGACCATATGTGTGTGGGTTTATCTCTGGGCTTTCTATCCTGTTCCATTGATCTATATTTCTGTTTTTGTGCCAGTACCATACTGTCTTGATTACTGTAGCTTTGTAGTATAGTCTGAAGTCAGGGAGCCTGATTCCTCCAGCTCCATCTTTCATTCTCAAGATTGCTTTGGCTATT
>NC_041230.1:2448113-2449038 GCF_002837175.3 Physeter macrocephalus
TGGCTGTGGGTTTGTCATATATGGCCTTTATTGTGTTGAGGACAGTTCCCTCTGTGCCTACTTTCTGCAGGGTTTTTATCATAAATGGGTGTTGAATTTTGTCGAAAGCTTTCTCTGCATCCATTGAGTTGATCATATGGTTTTTCTCGTTCAGTTGTTAATATGGTGTATCACGTTGATTGATTTGCATATATTGAAGAATCCTTGCATTCCTGGAATAAACCCTACTTGATCATGGTGTATGATCTTTTTAACGTGCTGTTGGATTCTGTTTGCCAGTATTTTGTTGAGGATTTTTGCATCTATGTTCATCAGTGATATTGGCCTGTAGTTTTCTTTCTTTGTGACATCTTTGTCTGGTTTTGGTATCACGGTGATGCTGGCCTTGTAGAATGAGTTTTGGAGTGTTCTTCCCTCTGCTATTTTTTGGAAGAGTTTGAGAAGGATAGGTATTAGCTCTTCTCTAAATGTTTGTTGATCATATGGTTTTTCTCGTTCAGTTGTTAATATGGTGTATCACGTTGATTGATTTGCATATATTGAAGAATCCTTGCATTCCTGGAATAAACCCTACTTGATCATGGTGTATGATCTTTTTAACGTGCTGTTGGATTCTGTTTGCCAGTATTTTGTTGAGGATTTTTGCATCTATGTTCATCAGTGATATTGGCCTGTAGTTTTCTTTCTTTGTGACATCTTTGTCTGGTTTTGGTATCACGGTGATGCTGGCCTTGTAGAATGAGTTTTGGAGTGTTCTTCCCTCTGCTATTTTTTGGAAGAGTTTGAGAAGGATAGGTATTAGCTCTTCTCTAAATGTTTCATAGAATTCGCCTGTGAGGCCATCTGGTTCTGGGCTTTTGTTTGTTGGAAGATATTTAATCACAGTTTCAATTTCAGTGCTTGTGATTGGTCTGTTCATATTTTC
>NC_041230.1:2449604-2449806 GCF_002837175.3 Physeter macrocephalus
TTTCCTGTTTCTTAAGGTAGGATTGTATTGCTATAAACTTCTCTCTTAGAACTGCTTTTGCTTCTTCCCATAGGTTTTGGGTCGTCTTGTGTTCATTGTCATTTGTTCTAGGTATTTTTTGATTTCCTCTTTGATTTCTTCAGTGATCGCTTCGTTATTAAGTAGTGTATTGTTTAGCCTCCATGTGTTTGTATTTTTTACA
>NC_041230.1:2450596-2463814 GCF_002837175.3 Physeter macrocephalus
CTATTTTATCTTCCAGGTCACTTATCCATTCTTTTGCCTCAGTTATTCTGCTATTGATCCCTTCTAGAGTATTTTTAATTTCATTTATTGTGTTTTTCATCATTGCTTGTTTCCTCTTTAGTTCTTCTAGGTCCTTGTTAAATGTTTCTTGCATTTTCTCTATTCTATTTCCAAGATTTTGGATCATCTTTACTGTCATTATTCTGAATTCTTTTTCAGGTAGACTGCCTATTTCCTCTTCATTTGTTAGGTCTGGTGGGTTTTTACCTTGCTACTTCATCTGCTGTGTGTTTTTCTGTCTTCTCATTTTGCTTATCTTACTGTGTTTGGGGTGTCCTTTTTGCAGGCTGCAGGTTCGTAGTTCCTGTTATTTTTGGTGTCTGTCCCCAGTGGCTAAAGTTGGTTCAGTGGGTTTTGTAGGTTTCCTGGTGGAGGGGACTAGTGCCTGTGTTCTGGTGGATGAGGCTGGATTTTGTCTTTCTGGTAGCAGGTCCATGTCTGGTGGTGTGTTTTGGGCTGCCTGTGGACTTATTATGATCTTAGGCAGCCTCTCTGCTAATGGATGGAGCTTTGTTCCTGTCTTGCTAGTTGTTTGGCATAGGGTGTCCAGCACTGTAGCTTGCTGGTTGTTGAGTGAAGCTGGGTCTTGGTGTTGAGATGGAGATCTCTGGGAGATTTTCGCTGTTTGATATTACGTGGAGCTGGGAGGTCTCTTGTGGACCAGTGTTCTGAAGTTGGCTCTCCCACCTCAGAGGCACAGCACTGACTCCTGGCTGGAGCACCAAGAGCCTTTCATCCACACGGCTCAGAATAAAAGGGAGAAAAAGTAGAAAGAAAGAAAGAGGAAAAACTAAAATAAAGTAAGATAAAATAAAGTTATTAAAATAAAAAATAATTATTAAGAAAAAAATTTTTTAAAAAGTAAAAAAACAAAAAAAAAAAAACGGACAGACAGAACCCTAGGACAAATGGTGAAAGCAAAGCTATACAAACAAAATCTCACACAGAAGTATACACATACACACTCACAAAAAGAGGAAAAGGAGAAAAAATAATATAGCTTGCTCTCAAAGTCCACCTCCTCAATTTGAGAATGATTCGTTGTCTATTCAGGTATTCCATAGATGCAGGGTACATCAAGTTGATTGTGGAGCTTTAATCCACTGCGCCTGAGGCTGCTGGGAGAAATTTCCCTTTCTCTTCTTTGTTCGCATAGCTTCCGGGGTTCAACTTTGGATTTGGCCCCACCTCTGCGTGTAGGTCGCTGGAGGGCGTCTGTTCTTTGCTCAGACAGGATGGGGTTAAAGGAGCAGCTGATTCGGGGGCTCTGGCTCACTCAGGCCAGGGGGAGGGAGGGGTACGGATACGGGGTGAGCCTGCGGCAGCAGAGGCCACCATGACGTTGCACCAGCCTGAGGTGCGCTGTGCGTTCTCCCAGGGAAGTTGTCCCTGGATCACGGGACCCTGGCAGTGGTGTGCTGCACAGGATCCCGGGAGGGGAGGTGTGGATAGTGACCTGTGCTTGCATACAGGCTTCTTGGTGGTGGCAGCAGCAGCCTTAGCATCTCATGCCCATCTCTGGGGTCCGCTCTTGTTAGCCACGGCTCACGCCTGTCTCTGGAGCTCCTTAAGCAGTGCTCTTAATCCCCTCTCCTCACACACCAGGAAACAAGGAGGGAAGAAAAAGTCTCTTGCCTCTTCGGCAGGTCCAGACTTTTTCCCGGACTCCCTCCCAGCTAGCCGCGGTGCGCTAACCCCTTCAGGCTGTGTTCACGCAGCCAACTGCAGTCGTCTCCCTGCGATCCGACCGAAGCCGAAGCCTCAGCTCCCAGCCCCTGCCTGCCCCAGCGGGTGAGCAGACAAACGTCTCGGGCTGGTGAGTGCTGGTCGGCACCGGTCCTCTGTGCGGGAATCTCTCCCCTTTGCCCTCCGCACCCCTGTTGCTGCGCTCTCCTCCATGGCTCCGAAGCTCCCCCCTCCGCCACCCGCCGTCCCCGCCCATGAAGGGGCTTCTAGTGTGTGGAAACCTTTCCTCCTTCACGGCTCCCTCCCACTGGTGCAGGTCCCGTCCGTATTCTCTCGACTCTGTTTTTTCTTTTTTCTTTTGCCCTACCCAGGTACGTGGGGAGTTTCTTGCCTTTTGGGAAATCTGAGGTCTTCTGCTAACGTTCAGTAGGTGTTCTGTAGGAGTTGTTCCACATGTAGATGTATTTCTGATGTATTTGTGGTGAGAAAGGTGATCTCCACGTCTTACCCGGGTACGTGGGGAGTTTCTTGCCTTTTGGGAGGTCAGAGGTCTTCTGCCAGCATTCAGTGGGTGTTCTATAGGAGCAGTTCCACGTGTAGATGTATTTCTGATATATCTGTGGAGAGGAAGGTGATCTCTGCGTCTTACACTTCCTCCATCTTCCTCAACTCCTCTTTTAGTCTTATAGGTGAATTCTTTAGAATTCCACAGACACTGTGTGTGCGTCTGGTGTGTGTGTATTTAACAAATGTAAATGCTTATTATTTATGATTATGGCTGGATTTGTCTCACATTACTAAAATGTTTATTACTGTTTATTTTGATTAACAGATAATTAATATTTAGCATATGTTATGTAATATAAGCACAGTGAACTAATCGTTAATGTTGCAGTATGCCTATTTTTCATGGGTATAGTTGTATAACAAGTATTCAAAATAATGTTTTGCTATTCTTACAGTGTTGTTTTAGTGTTGTATACAAGTATTCAGTAGTGTTTTTTTTAATATTAATTTTCTTAAGAAACTTTTCCTCTCTCCCTTCCTCTTTTCCTCCCTTCCTCCCTTCCTCCCTCCCTCCCTCCCTCCGTCCTTCCCTCCCTTCCTCCCGCCATGCAGCATGCGGTATCTTAGTTCCCCGACCAGGGATTGAACCTGTGCTCCCTGCATTGGGAGTGTGGAGTCTTAACTACTGGACCCCAGTGATTATTTATAATATCTTTTATTTTTCAAATGTTAGACAGTTGTATGCCTCCCATGAGTTGGTGTGTGCTTTGGGGTGCCTGTGAGGAAATTCCTTTTCTTTCAAGGTTATTGTAACTTTTTTGTTTTTGTTTTTTTTTGCGGTACACGGGCCTCTCACTGTTGTGGCCTCTCCCATTGTGGAGCACAGGCTCCGGACGCGCAGGCTCAGCGGCCACGGCTCACGGGCCCAGCCGCTCCGCGGCATGTGGGATCTTCCCGGACCAGGGCACGAACCCGTGTCCCCTGCATCGGCAGGCAGACTCTCAACCACTGCGCCACCAGGGAAGCCCCTATTGTAACTTTTGATAACAGAGCATTTGAAAATAGGCTTCCCTGAAAATAATTTGAATTGCGTGTAATCACCCTTTCTTTTTATTTTTTTAAATTTTTTTATTTTTTTTGTGGTACGCGGGCCTCTCACTGTTGTGGCCTCTCCCATTGCGGAGCACAGGCTCTGGACGCGCAGGCTCAGCGGTCATGGCTCACGGGCCCAGCTGCTTCGCGGCATGTGGGATCTTCCTGGACCAGGGCACGAACCCGTGTCCCCTGCATCAGCAGGCGGATTCTCAACCACTGCGCCACCAGGGAAGCCCCCACCCTTTCTTTTTAGAGGAATCTTATTCATTTGTTTTCCTAAACATTTGCAGACCATGGTTGTAAAGCTTGATAAGTCTGTTAATCATGAGTTTTACCTTTGGTGTAATATTATATTTTTCAGCATAAAATATCTATCTTCCAACCTGGTTAAAAGGAAGCCTTATATCTTACAGATATGTCTACCAGATGTGAGATCAAAGAATTTTCACCAAAAGAGGACATTAATAATGGAGACTTATTTCAGACATTGGTTTTTGAAAGACTTGTAAGTCATGATTTTGATGATTTTGATTTCAGTGAAGTCCAGCAAAATATGCACAAGTTTGCGAATCAGTGGGAATATGAAGAAAAAAGTTGCAAAGGAGTGACTGCAACCCCTTGCAAAAATCTCACTGGTAGTAGAGATCAACAACATCATAAATCCTGGAATAATTTTCCTTTAAAGCAGAATGTTTCTGTAAGAAGTATGTCTCAATATTACAAATATTACAAGTCATATATGAGGAGTAAGGAACTAAAAAGTAATGTAGGCTATTCAGGAAACAAGTTTTTGAAATGTTTGGAAAATAGGCTTGGATTAAGCCTTCATTCACATTTGGCTGAACTGCAGATTTTTCAAACTGAGGAGAAAATTTACGAATGTAATCAAGTTGAGAAGTCTATCAAAAACTGTTCCTCAGTTTCACCACTTCAAATAATTCCTCCTAGTGTCAAAAACATTTGTAATAAAAATGAGAAGGTTTTAACGCATCCTTCATTGCTTACACAACACCAGAAAACACATATTAGAGAAAAGCCCTACAAATGTAATGACTGTGGGAAGGCTTTTAGCCATTGCTCAGTCTTAGCTAATCATCAAAGAATTCATTCTGAACAGAGACCTTACAAATGTAGTGAGTGTGGCAAAACCTTTAACAGATTCTCAAACCTCACAAGGCATCAGAGAATTCATACTGGGGAGAAACCATATAAATGTAATGTATGTGGTAAGGACTTTATGATACGTTCACACCTTTGGGGTCATGAGCGAATTCATACTGGAGAGAAACCTTACAAATGTAATGAGTGTGGCAAAGCGTTTTCTGAGCATTCAAATCTTGCTCAACATAAGAGAATCCACACTGGAGAGAAACCTTATAAATGTAATGAGTGTGGTAAGGATTTCACCACACGTTCACACCTTTGGGGCCATGAGAGAGTCCATACTGGAGAGAAACCATACAAATGTCATGAGTGTGGCAAAGCTTTCACTGGGAGTTCAAACCTTACTCAACATAAGAAAGTTCATACTGGAGAGAAACCATATAAATGTCATGTATGTGGCAAGGCCTTCAGTCAGAATTCAAGCCTTACAGTTCATCAGAGGATTCATACTGGGGAGAAACCTTACAAGTGTCATGAGTGTGGCAAAGCCTTTAAGCAGTACTCAAGTCTCAACAGACACCAGAATATACATGGAATGAAGATACAGATGTAAAGTGTGTGGTAAGGTTTTTATTAAATGTTCATATGTTTGGAGTGATGAGAGAATTTATACTGGAAAGAAGCCTTACAGGAGAATATATTAAGGCCTTCAGGAAATGACCTGGCCTCAGGATCACCAAAGATTTCATAATGGAGAAAACCCTTACAAATATAATGAGTGAGGTAAATTGTTTAAGCAGGTTTCAGAATGTACCATGCATCAGGGAATTATTAGTAGGGAGAACTAAGTCTAGTCCTTTTTGAAGATTAGTAAAATCGTGTTACACTCTGCAGAGTAATTAAAAGTTAAAATCATTTAAAATTCATGAGATGGTGGCGGGGGTGGTCAAAGGATCAAGGACATGTGGCAAGGCCCACTTATCAAGTTATGAAATGTTTTTATTCTTAGATTTCTTGATAAGGGTCTATTTTTAGTGACTTTCAATCTGAGGTTCAAAATCTGTTAATGATGTTATATCTTCATCACAGACCTCTCATGTGCTGCCATGATGAAACACACCTGTAAAGGAACTTTACACCTGTAAAGGAACTTTTAAAAAATTTCGGTCCTAATGTAAAAGGTGATTTATTTTAAATTTTCTTTCCTTTATTTTTGGTTTTTGTTTTTAATTTTCAATTGCACTTGTTCATTGGTGGTATATATACATTAACCTTGTATCGTGCAGCCCTACTGTAGTGTTTTATTGTACCACACTTTAGGGTATTATTGTATTGTAGGGTATTTATTGTATTGTAGTGTTTTATGTACCACACTTTAGGGTATCATGAAATTGTTCAATTCCGGTGATAGGTGCCACCCCGTTTTGTTCATGGCGTAAAGAGCCTCTCTGTTACCATACTAATGTTGATGCAGTCTTACAGTCATTAAATCCGAATTGGTCATGGGCCAGGTTCCTGTTGTTCTGTGTTGCAGTCGGAGCATCTGCATTTTATTAAGATCTCAGAAGCTTGATGCATAATTGGTATTGGCATATAGAAAAATCTTTACTCATAAATGGCAACTTGTCACAGCCAAAACTACAAAATAACATACCATTAATCTAAAACATGCTGACAAGTTACAAAAACAACTAAATATAGGTCTAGATTATTGGAAGAACGTAGCTAACCTTTTTCAGTATATCATGATGGTTAAATACTATACTTTGTTACCTTCTCCACTAAGTTGAAGTCCCCATTATCTCCTGCTCACCAATGTGTGAATTTAATGAAATCACTGAACTCCCTGAGCTTAAGTTTTCTTCCTCTTTAGAATAAGAATAGTAGTAGTTTCCATCTCTAAGATTTGTGAAGAATGAAGATGTTACTGAGCTTCCTAGCAGTGATTCTTACATTGTAAAGGTTTTTCAGAGTTACATATTCAAGTCTTAGAAGGCTCTTAATGAAAGTAAAACTTAAGTAAATATTTCTCAGTGAGAACTAATGGTAAGTGGAGAATATGGAATTTCAGTTGAAATGATAACTGTAACCATTGCTTCAGGTTCTCCTGCAGCATCCCCCAGAAGAAATATGTCAGTCATTGGGAACTAACAGATCCTCCAGGTTTTTTGGCAATAGAAATGGTCTTCTTATCACAGACTATGATTAGAATCCTGGAGAATTTCTCTCTTCTTTACCATTATATCTTGCTTTCCTTCTCTAGGTGAAGGTTAGGGTCCACAGATTTGATGGTCAGGCAATTGCCTGTAGCCAACTTCTTCGTCTTCATCTTTACAGGAATCTCCTGGACAGTGATGGCTTTTGGGCAGAAACATTTTCTCAGCGATTTTGGTTGAAAACTTGTTAACTGTGTTCACAGAGTGATACTGTACTATATTTGTGTAAGATGTAACTATCGGAGGAAACTAGGTGAAGGTTCTGAATGCCTCTACTATCTTTGTACCTTCCTGTACATCTGTGATTATTTCAAAATAAAAAGTTAAAGGGAATGTGGTTTGCTGTGGCTTTTACAAAATTCAAATCCAGCTGTTTGTTGATAGAGAATAAAGGATATGATAAATGAGTCTAACGATAATTCTTACAACTGTCTACTCATCACCTCTTCCTGTTTCATGAGTATTGTAAATGTGGATGTGCCTACATCCCACATAATACAGGTCTACTCTACTTCCAAGAACTCCTGAATCAGGAGCACAAGGGTAGAACTAGAGAATTCAGTGTTTAAAGTGTTTGCTCTATTATGGATTGGTGGATACTTCATTTTGGAACCACCACCAATCCTGCATGAAGTGAGCAGACCTTCTGAAGAAAGAGGAAGACCGAAGTCTAGAAGCACCACTGTGATTCTTTTCATTTCTGAATTAACAGAGCTTCAATCTTGTCCTCAAAGACAGGGATCAGAAGCTTGGTTGTTCAAGGCAGGGCTTCTCAAGAGCCTGACCGTGGAGAAAGATGCGCAAGCATAGGTCTTACCTTTTGGATGGAATGTGTCTTCTAATACGGTTCTCTAATACCATATGTCTCTGCACAAAAACTCTGAACAGGGTCCAGGCATTCCTAGTGCTTTTAAGAGAATTTTATGGGCATACTGGTGAATGTCATAGTTCCTGAAATAAAACACACACACTTCCAGTAGTGACAGTTGGGGAGATTCTTTTAATTTTATGCAGCATGAGACAAGAATAGGAGTATAAAGATCTGGTGTAGTATGAGGATTACTAGTTGAGTTTTGTGGCAGAACTTCTGGGTCCTGACAAGTTGTTTAACCTTTGTGAGTCTCAGATTGCTCCTTTGAGGTGGCACCTGCCCTGCAAATCTCAGTTGAGTACTGTGAGGCTCACGGGGACCTTCCTGTGAAGGTCCTATGAAGGCACTATGCTTGTGTGAGCCTTCCCATTATAGGGCATGTAACTGTATTCTAATTCATGAGATTCTCAGTTTAAGAGCAATTTATGCTCTTGTAAGAGCATACCACTTCCAAAGCCATTCTCTCAGCCTTGGTGTGAGTCTCTTTGGGTTCATCTTGCTTGGGACTCTCTGTGGTTCTTGTACCTGGATATCTGTTTTCTTTCTTCAGGGTCAGGAATTTTTCAGCCATAATCTCATCAAATGTATATATTTTTAAATTATTATTTTATTTTTGGCTGCATTGGGTCTTCATTGCTGCATGCAGGCTAGTTGTGGCGAGGTAGGAGGCTATTCTTCATTGCAGTGCACAGGCTTCTCATTGCGGTGGCTTCTCTTGTTGTGGAGCACAGGCTCTAGATGTGCAGGCTTTGGTAGTTGTGGCTCATGGGCTCTAGAGCACAGACTCAGTTGTTGTGGCGCATGGGCTTAGTTGCTCCGCAGCATGTGGGATCTTCCTGGACCAGGGCTTGAACCCATGTCCCCTGCATAAGCAGGTGGATTCCCAACCACTGTGCCACCAGGGAAGCCCCCATCAAATACATTTTTAACCCTTTTCTCACTTCTCCTTCTGGGACCCGTATAGTGGGAATGTTAGTACACTTGATATTGTCCCAGAGGTCTCTTAAACTGTCCTCATTTTTAAAAAATTTGTTTTTCTTTTTGATGTTATGATTAGATGATTACCATTATTCTGTCTTCTGGATTACTTATACTTTCTTCTGTATCACCTAGTCTGCTGTTAATTCCTTCTAGTGAGGTTTTCATTTCAGTTATTGTATTCTTCAACTCTGATTTTTTATTATGTTTTTTGTTCCTTTTTACAATTCTCCCTGTGTTCATCTATTTTCCCCCTCAAGTTCCATTAGCATTCTTGTTTCTAATGCTTTGAACTCTTTATCTGGTAAATTGTGTATCTCTCTTTCATAAGTTGTTTTTTCAGTTATTATTTTTTTCTTTTTCTTCATTTGAAAGAAATTCCTCTGTCTTCTCATTTTGGTTAACTTTCTCTGTCTCAGTGAAATTAGGTGAGTCAGTCAGCCTGTCCTTATGTGGGAGCATCTCTTTGCAGTTGCATGTGCCCAGTGGCTTTGGTGGGAGAGCTGCATCTGAAGTAAGCACAGGTCATGTCTTCGCCAGGGTTGCTGTCAGCTGTCACCTTGGTGGGAGGTGTGGCTGGAGATGGAGGAGATAGAGCCAGAGCCAGGTGCGAGCAGGAGCTTTCCCTCCCCTCTGCTCAGTGGCCATCACCACCCTGTTAGGGGTGGGGTTGGGTCCCAAGGTGCTGGAGCAGAAGCCCTGAGGGTAGGGTCCAAGCTGGTTCTGTTTCCTTTGAGTGTGTGCCCTCCATCCTCCTGGCAACAGCACCTTCAACCCAAAAGGAGCGGTGCTGAAGCCAGAGGGGTCAGAGCAGGTGCCCAGTGTGGGCTGGAGTGTGCTGGGATGTTCCTGGCATGTCAGAGTTCCAGACAACCCCTGATCCGCCACTTCCATGAGTGCCAGTAATGACTGCTCTCCCCCTGTTCAGATGCAGTGCCGGGTCTAGCCTGCTCTTCACCACCACCCCACTGCCCCAAGTGCACACTCCCCTGCAGTAGTAGTCTTTTCCCTAGTGGGGAGCTGTGCTGGAGCTAGAGGGGCTGGGACGGGCACTTGGTGTGGGCCAGGGCATTCACTGGAGCAGTTGGGACACTGGCCAGAGCCCCGGGCAGTTTCAGTCTGCTTCCTTCACCACCTTGTTCCTGGGAGTAAGTGAGCATGCGTGTGCTCTTCACAAGTGGAATCTGTTTCTTACAGCCCTCCCTTAAGTCCCACTGATTTTCAAACTAACCAAGGGGAATTGTCTTCCTGGAGTTGGACCCCAGGGCTAGGGTTCCCAGTATGTGGTTTGAACCCCTTACTCTCCAGGGAGGATCTCCAAGCTTGTGATATCCCTGTGGATCCCACCCTGATTGCTTCACCTCCCTTCCTGCATGACTCTGTGTATATCTTTCTTTACGGCCTTGGTTGTACAGGAGTCCTTTTACCAGTTTCCACTTAGTTTTGCAAGAGAGTTTTTCCCCATGTAATGTAAAAATATTTTTGATATGTTCATAGGAGGAGATGAGCTCAGCATCCTCCTCCTCCACCATCCTGATCTCCTTCCCCCAGGTCTAACATGGTTTGACTCTTCAGTTGGATTTTTTTTTTCAAGAGATCTAGTTAAAACATTTGGATTAAAGTAAAATAATGAAATATATATATGTCATGGCTTTTTAACCTATTAAAAACACAACATGACCATATAATAGACTTTACAGTAGGTCATCAGTATAACTAAATGGTACTATTACAACATTTATTAAGGTACAACTTCCCAGTACTATTACTTGATGAATAACATAATTAACATACTATATATATATATGTATGTTTATGGTCTAATATGTGGTAAATATTTCAAAGTGCCTCTTCTCAGCTAAAAATTTGTATTTATTTCCAGGCCACAAGGTTCAACATATCAATATCCATTATTTCAAACTCATTCTTTGTTTTTCAGTTGATTGTATCTTTAATACTTTACAGAGATAGCTATATTAAAATATTTCCTATACTTGAGACAACTATTTTGCTCCTGCAGAAATCCACCTGCCATTAACTCCACACAAAAAGGATTCATGACTTTCTTCCCCAAATAACTATTCCTCCACTGTGTGTTTAGTAAAAACCTCCACTTAATTCCTCATGTAATTGACATGAGAGTAGTCCTTCAAATCTCTTTCTTTCCAATACGGTCAGCTGGCATCCTCACACTATACAGAAACATCTATCTTCTACAGATGCCAAAACCCGTGCCATCTTATCCCAAACATCATGTCTTTTTAAATTTTCTCACTCACCTCATGTTTTTTTTCCTTTTTAAAAAAATTGTCCAAAACATCTTTATACTCTTCTACCCCACTCCATTTAATCTGGCCATTGCTACATGAAAAAAAAATTAAATATGCTGTCTTCCTATATATCATTATACTTCACATGAGCACCATCTTTATAATGATATAACATACAAATTTCATAACTTGGCTCCCAAAATACCTACTCTCTGAAACTGATTTCCATTCTGTCTTCACCCCATGATACCTCATTACTCCCTGAGAACATTTTTCTCTTCAGTTTCTTGAATGACCATCCTACATGCTATTCTTTTTTTTCTTTTCCAGAAATTCCATGTTTAGTTAATTTCTGGATAAATTCATTATGTGCAATTGAAAGTTACACACTCAAAGACATCCTCAGGACATCCAGATTGTGTCAGGCTCTACTGTTTGTTTGTTTCTGTTTTTTTTTAATTTCATTGACTCTGAACCACTCCACTACAAACATTAATACAATTCAATTGTATAAGTAATTACATAATAATTACATAATGTTTCTTTTACAGTTGCTACTACTTTTCATTGTTTATTATGGGGCAGAATTTTATGTCTTGTGCACCATCCCCTTGTGATGTGACTTCCATAATTTCACTTACAGCTCCGTGAGGATGAGTGAATACACAAGTGAACATGGTACAAAAACATAACTTTATCTCTTTCTGATAAGATCAGGAGCTTTTGCATTCCTTACACAGGCAAAGCAGAGCCTGTATTACATTGACATTATGACTCGTGAGAAGAAAGGGACTGACAGTTGGGAAACATGCAGCAACCAATGCAGAGTCTCTACTCCCAGAAAAATATCTGGTATTATATATATTGGGCTTATCTAATCTTTCTATCCATGATATGACTTCAGCTTTCCCTTTCTCCAAATATGTGTGTTTGTGTGTGTGCATTATCACATGAAATGCTTGATAATTTTCCATGTATGGGCTGTTCTTCTTTCTTGTTAGGTTCATTTCTATCTTATTTTATACTTTTATCAATTGCAGTCTCCCTTTCTTAGTAACTTTTAACTGAGTAGGATCTGTAGATGTGAAGACTCATGCATTGTATGTTAATGTTTTATTCTAATATATTTTTTATTGTTTTATTTTTAAATAAAATTTAATTCTTTGGGGTACATATTATTATTCTTTGTATATTCTACAAGCAAATATGAACTTATCCTTTTATTTTATATGATTAATTGCCTTCACTAATGACTCCAATAAAGTGGTAAACATTTTTTAAAATTTATTTATTTTATTCATTTATTTGTGGCTGCATTGGGTCATCACTGCTGTGCGCAGGCTTTCTCTAGTTGCGGGGAGTGGGGGCTACTCTTCATTGCTGTGCATGGGCTTCTCATTGCCATGGCTTCTCTCATTGCGGAGCACGGGCTCTAGGCACGTTGGCTTCGCTAGTTGCAGCATGCGGGCTTCAGTAGTTGTGGCTCGCAGGCTCTAGAGCTCACGCTCAATAGTTGTGGCGCACGGGCTTAGTTGCTCCACGGCATGTGGGATCCTCCTGGACCAGGGCTCGAACCCGTGTCCCCTGCATTGGCAGGCAGATTCTTAACCACTGCACCACCAGGGAAGTCCCTAAAGTGGTAAACATTTGAAACAATGTGAACCTTCTAGTTTTCTTTCCTAGTGACTTTAGTGGAAATTAATCTACTATTTCTCTGTAGGTGGAATAACTGCTCTAGAGCTCAGTGATATTGATCCAGTTAAGGACATAGTAACAAATATCTTATTGGTGATTTTTTCATTATTATCACCTATTGAATCCTGCCAAAGAGCTTTGTTTGCCACTATCAATATAATTATATGTCTTTCTCTAACTTTTTTTTTTTTTTTTTTTTTTTTTTGCGGTACACAGGCCTCTCACTGGAAGCCCTTTCTCTAACTTTAAAAAAATGATTATATTAATGTATTGCCTAAAAATTGAACAATTGCATTCCCAGTATAAGCTGCATTTGATTATGATATACTCTTTTATTAGTACAATACTTGTAAATATTATATTCAGTAATTTTGGATCCCTAGATATATGTGAGATTTGTCAAATATTCATGGCAATCATTGTGAGATTTTAAGAATTTATTTGGTAGATAGCCTCATCCACCAGAGGGCAGACAGCAGAAGCAAGAAGAGCTACAATCCTGCAGCCTGTGGAACAAAACCACATTCACAAAAGAAAGACAAGATGAAAAGGCGGAGGGCTATGTACCACATGAAGGAACAAAATAAAACCCCAGAAAAACAACTAAATGAAGTGGAGATAGGCAACATTCCAGATACAGGGGTCCTAGAAGGAGAAGAGAGAGAGAAAGGAACTGAGAAAATATTTGAAGAGACTATAGTCGAAAACTTCCCTAACATGGGAAAGGAAATAGCCA
>NC_041230.1:2464350-2489579 GCF_002837175.3 Physeter macrocephalus
CTTCAGACCTAGGGACACATATAGACTGAAAGTGAGGGGATGGAAAAAGATATTCCATGCAAATGGAAATCAAAAGAAAGCTGGAGTAGCAGTACTCATATCAGACGAAATAGACTTGAAAATTACAAGAGACAAAGAAGGACACTACATAATGATAAAGGGATCAATTCAAGAAGAAGATATAACAATTGTAAATATTTATGCACCCAACATAGGAGCACCTCAATACATAAGGCAAATACTAACAGCCATAAAAGGGGAAATCGACAGTAACACATTCATAGTAAGAGACTTTAACACCTCAATTTCACCAATGGACAGATCATCCAAAATGAAAATAAATAAGGAAGCACAAGCTTTAAATGATATATTAAACAAGATGGACTTAATTGATATTTATAGGACATTCCATCCAAAAACAACAGAATACACATTTTTCTCAAGTGCTCATGGAACATTCTCCAGGATAGATCATATCTTGGGTCACAAATCAAGCCTTGGTAAATTAAAGAAAATTGAAATGTTATCAAGTATCTTTTCCGACCATGACGCTATGACAGTAGATATCAATTACAGGAAAAGATCTGTAAAAAATACAAACACATGGAGGCTAAACAATACACTACTTAATAATGAAGTGATCACTGAAGAAATCAAAGAGGAAATCAAAAAATACCTAGAAACAAAATGACAATGGAGACACGACGACCCAAAACCTATGAGATGCAGCAAAAGCAGTTCTAAGCGGGAAGTTTATAGCAATACAATCCTACCTTAAGAAACAGGAAACATCTCGAACAAACAATCTAACCTTGCATCTAAAGCAATTAGAGAAAGTAGAATAAAAACACCCCAAGTTTAGCAGAAGGAAAGAAATCATAAAGATCAGAACCGAAATAAATGAAAAAGAAATGAAGGAAACAATAGCAAAGATCAATAAAACTAAAAGCTGGTTCTTTGAGAAGATAAATAAAATTGATAAACCATTAGCCAGACTCATCAAGAATAAAAGGGAGAAGACTCAAATCAACAGAATTAGAAATGAAAAAGGAGAAGAGACTAGATATCAATTACAGGAAAAGATCTGTAAAAAATACAAACACATGGAGGCTAAACAATACACTACTTAATAACGAAGTGATCACTGAAGAAATCAAAGAGGAAATCAAAAAATACTTAGAAACAAATGACAATGGAGACACGACGACCCAAAACCTATGGGATGCAGCAAAAGCAGTTCTAAGAGGGAAGTTTATAGCAATACAATCCTACCTTAAGAAACAGGAAACATCTCGTATAAACAACCTAACTTTGCACCTAAAGCAATTAGAGAAAGAAGAACAAAAGAACCCCAAATTTAGCAGAAGGAAAGAAATCATAAAGATCAGATCAGAAATAAATGAAAAAGAAATGAAGGAAACAATAGCAAAGATCAATAAAACTAAAAGCTGGTTCTTTGAGAAGATAAATAAAATTGATAAACCATTAGCCAGACTCATCAAGAATAAAAGGGAGAAGACTCAAATCAATAGAATTAGAAATGAAAAAGGAGATGTAACAACTGACACTGCAGAAATACAAAAGATTATTAGAGATTACTACAAGCAACTGTATGCCAATAAAATGGACAACCTGGAAGAAATGGACAAATTCTTAGAAATGCACAAGCTGCCGAGACTGAACCAGGAAGAAATAGAAAATATGAACAGACCAATCACAAGCACTGAAATTGAAACTGTGATTAAAAATCTTCCAACACACAAAAGCCCAGGACCAGATGGCTTCACAGGCGAATTCTATCAAACATTTAGAGAAGAGTTAACATCTATCCTTCTCAAACTCTTCCAAAAGATAGCAGAGGGAGGAACACTCCCAAACTCATTCTATGAGGCCACCATCACCCTGATACCAAAACCAGACAAAGACGTCACAAAGAAAGAAAACTACAGGCCAATATCACTGATGAACATAGATGCAAAAATCCTCAACAAAATACTAGCAAACAGAATCCAACAGCACATTAAAAGGATCATACACCATGATCAAGTGGGGTTTATCCCAGGAATGCAAGGATTCTTCAATATACGCAAATCAATCAACGTGATACACCATATTAACAAACTGAAGGAGAAAAACCGTATGATCATCTCAATAGATGCAGAGAAAGCTTTCAACAAAATTCAACACCCATTTACGATAAAAACCCTGCCAAAAGTAGACATAGAGGGAACTTTCCTCAACATAATAAAGGCCATATATGACAAACCCACAGCCAACATCGTCCTCAATGGTGAAAATCTGAAACCATTTCCACTAAGATCAGGAACAAGACAAGGTTGACCATTGTCACCACTCTTATTCAACATAGTTTTGGAAGTTTTAGCCACCGCAATCAGAGAAGAAAAAGAAATAAAAGGAATCCAAATCGGAAAAGAAGAAGTAAAGCTGTCACTGTTTGCAGATGACATGATACTATACATAGAGAATCCTAAAGATGCTACCAGAAAACTACTAGAGCTAATCAATGAGTTTGGTAAAGTAGCAGAATACAAAATTAATGCACAGAAATCTCTTGCATTCCTATACACTACTGATGAAAAACCTGAAAGAGAAATTAAAGAAACTCTTCCATTTACCATTGAAACAAAAGAATAAAATACCTAGGAATAAACCTACCTAACGAGACAAAAGACCTGTATGCAGAAAATTATAAGACACTGATGAAAGAAATTAAAGATGACACGAACAGATGGAGAGATATACCATGTTCTTGGATTGGAAGAATCAACATTGTGAAAATGACTCTACTACCCAAAGCAATCTACAGATTCAATGCAATCCCTATCAAACTACCACTGGCATTTTTTACAGAACTAGAACAAAAAATTTCACAATTTGTATGGAAAACACAAAAGACCCCAAATAGCCAAAGCAGTCTTGAGGGAACAAAACGGAGCTGGAGGAATCAGACTCCCTGCCTTCAGACTATACTACAAAGCTACAGTAATCAAGACAGTATGGTACTGGCACAAAAACAGAAATATAGATCAATGGAACAGGATAGAAAGCCCAGAGATAAACCCACACACATATGGTCACCTTATCTTTGATAAAGGAGGGAAGGATATACAGTGGAGAAAAGACAGCCTCTTCAATAAGTGGTGCTGGGAAAACTGGACAGCTACATGTAAAAGTATGAAATTAGAACAATCCCTAACACCACACACAAGAATAAACTCAAAATGGGTTAAAGACCTAAATGTAAGGCCAGACACTATCAAACTCTTAGAGGAAAACATAGGCAGAACACTCTATGGCATAAATCACAGCAGGATCCTTTTGGACCCATCTCCTAGAGAAATGCAAATAAAAACAAAAAAAAACAAATGGGACCTAATGAAACTTAAAAGCTTTTGCACAGCAAAGGATACCATAAACAAGACCAAAAGACAACCCTCAGAACGAGAGAAAATATTTGCAAATGAAGCAACTGACAAAGGATTCATATCCAAAATTTAGAAGCCACACATGCAGCTCAATACCAAAAAACAGACAACCCAATCCAAAAATGGCCAGCAGAACTAAATAGACATATCTCCAAAGAAGAGACACAGATTGCCAACAAACACATGAGAGAAATGCTCAACATCATTAATCATTAGAGAAATGCCAACCCAAACTACAATGAGGTATCATCTCACACCGGTCAGAATGGCCATCATCAAAAACTCTAGAAACAATAAATGCTGTAGAGGGTGTGCAGAAAAGGGAACACTCTTGCACTGCTGCTGGGAATGTCAATTGATACAGCCACAATGGAGAACACTATGGAGTTTCCCTAAAAAACTACAAATAGAACTACCATACGAACCCGCAATCCCACTACCTGGCATATACCCTGAGAAAACCATAATTCAAAAAGAGTCATGTACCAAAATGTTCATTGCAGCTCTATTTACGATAGCCAGGACATGGAAGCATGTTAAGTGTCCATCAACAGATGAATGGATAAAGAAGATGTGGCACATATATACGATGGAATATTACTCAGCCACAAAAAGAAATGAAACGGAGTTATTTGTAATGAGGTGGATAGAACTGGAGTCTGTCATACAGAGTGAAGTAAGTCAAGAGGACCAAAAAAATATCGTATGCTAACACATATATATGGAATCTAAGGAAAAAAAATGTCATGAAGACTTTACCGGTAGGACGGGAATAAAACACAGACCTATTAGAGCATGGACTTGAGCATACGGGGAGGGGGAAGGGTAAGCTGTGACGAAGTGAGAGAGTGGCAAGGACATATATACACTACCAAATGTAAATTAGAGGCAAGAGATATGGGAACATATGTATATGTATAACTGATTCACTTTTGTAAAGCAGAGACTAACACACCATTGTAAAACAGTTATACTCCAATAAAGATGTTTTTAAAAAAATGAATCTGTGTTTATCAATTTTTGGTTATATCAGAGACATAAATTAGGTACAGGAACCCTCCATATTGTTCCCTGCATAGTTTGCTTCTTACCTGTTTCTCGTTCAATTTTACTAAATGAATTATATTAGCAGAGAGAGAGATCTTGAAATGGGGGCTCTCAGAAGAGAAGAACATCATAATTCTAGAAAGGTTGATTGAGCAGAACAGGCATCTCAGTGAAAATCAAAGCTTCTGTCCAAACCTGGAAGTGTACTTGCATGGGGCAGATGGCTCCAGGAAAAATCCTCGAGTGTTGCAGTGGCCTTGCAGGAGATCATTAAGAGAGGCAGGATTTGGACTTCCCTGATGGTCCAGTGGTTAGGACTCCGCGCTTCCACTGCGGGGGTCGTAGTTCAATCCCTGTTCGGAGAGGTTCCACATGCTGTGCGGTGCAGCCAAAAAAAAAAAGAGAGAGAGAGAGAGGCAGGATCTGGTAAGAGATCAGTGTCCTGTGACATGTACATCAGTCATCTGATGTGAGATTCTCAGAGCTAAGTCCATGTGGTAGGGCTGACTGCAGAGCAATGCAAAACCCATGAAATCCTCTGATCACATGGGAAAGATGACGCTCTTGTTTCAGGGAGAAGTTTCCTGTAAGGAACGTCGTGCTTCTGTGGATATGAGATTCTATGCCTTTACTCTGTTGATGACAACTGACTGAAAATCATTAGAGGATCATGTGTATACTGCCTTCTTTATTTTTAATTTCTTAAAGAAAAAGCAGAGAAAACATTTTTATCCACTTTCAAATTGAGGATCAGGGGAATGACATCAGTGAACATATCAGAGTAGGGAAATCTGGGGTGTGTCCCTCCCCAGAAACACTGAAATAGGTGGTAAAACCTGTCAGAAATGATCTTATCAACGCGTGTAGTTTTCTTTCTTTCCTTTCCTTTTTTTTTCGCCATGTAGATTGATCTTTCACTGGACCTTTACTTGCTACAGGCTGTGGAGAAAAAAATAAGGAAGAAGAAGTTGTATTTTCTTGTGAGAGAATCACTGAGTCACATTAGCCATCCTAGTCTGTGTCTTACTCACCATGACTGTAACTAAACACACAAAAAACCAAAACACTTTGTTTTTTGTAAGTCAGTTGTGTCACTTCATACTTAAACACAAAGTAACACATATGGACTGAAATTTACTAGAACTGAGTACAATTTTGATTGTACTTGTGTTGAATGTGTGAGCATAACTTGCTACAAAACTTCATGATACTTATTTCCACAACTGACACATTCCCTTTTTCCACTCCTGATATGCCGCATATAAGGACTGTATGGGTCTTTACAAATGTGTGATTTCTATTCTTTGTACTGGTTGGACTGGGTTTGAGGCAGAAATGCAAACTACTCCTGACTTACTAAGGCACCTCCACATTTTCCACTCCCTTTGAAGTAAGCCAAAGACGTGACAAGTTTTGTCAATGGGCTAAGAGTAAAAATTGAGCGATGTCAATGCCATGTGCATGTCAGCTACCTCAAAGGGTGTTTTATTTTGTTTTTTGGCTTCTGGGATATTGGGGTTGTTTATACCCACAGCACATGGCTCGTCCATCCTGTCTAAACACCTTCCTCAAAATTTCTTCATCTTCTACAGCTAGTCTATCACCAATGTTTTTAAAAACTGTGTTCTCAAGTTGTCTTATTCATCACATTTTCTCCGTCCTCAATGTCACTACTCTAGGCTGTGAAAAATACAATAATCTCTGTGTCCCCGAAGTATCTGATACTCAAAGCTGCTGAACTATTCCTGCATATCACAGGGTCAGCATCCCTCTGTCAATATCCTCAGAAACCTACTAACCTACTAGTAGGTTTACTACTAATAAACCTACTAACCTTCCAAGCCTCCATCTTGTGCTTATCCCTCTTCGCTTATCAGACCACAACAATCTTAGTCACTCTGATTTTATAGCAATAGCAAATGAACGTAAATTCTGTGTGTGTGTGTGTGTGTGTGTGTGTGTGTGTGTGTGTGTGTGTGTGTGTGTGTGTGTGTGTTTATAGCAATAGTTATAGAACGAAAATTCTGTGTGTGTGTGTGTGTGTGTGTGTGTGTGTGTGTGTGTGTGTGTGTGTGTGTGTGTGTGTGTAGATGTAGTAGTTACCGGGGAAGTCTAGCATATTGCTCTTATTTCTGGCTTGGAAATTGGGAGGGTTTGAACAGTAAACCCAGGAAAAAAATGTAGATTTGTATGCAGAAAAAAGTATTAGTTGAACTCACATTTCATGTTTATTTATTTACAAAAGCCATCAATTTTGCTGAAAATACAGGAAAAAAATGTTGTAGAGGATGGTAGTAACCATTCAACATTCTTGAACTGAGTAAGTAGCAATGACTTATGTGACAGTTAAATAAATAGTAGCATCTGTTAAAACTTACTATTGAGGTGCTTTTGGGGGGGAGAGGCTTATAGATTTATATATTTCTATGTGTATTTTTCTATTTAGACTACTTGGGAATGGGTCCATATTGGTAAAATACATTTTACTAGAAAGCATCTTTAGCACCACCTAGACTTCCAAATTAATTGGCCTTGAGTTGGACAAATATATCCAATAATTTATAATATAAATTGCTGTCAGCATGGTCTTCCTTTTACTTACAAGGCTTGGAAATTCTTAGGCACTTTGGTTCTATTTCTCTGCTCATACTTAAACTGATGCTGATGCTTGCGGGTCTGAAGATTAGAAAAGAACTCACTGTTGGGTAGAAAAATTTCTCAGGGGAGCAGAGAAGTCAGCAAGATACAAGAGCTTCATTGCCAGACTCACCTGTCAACTCAATATTTCCTGCTCATCCCATATGAGAACCTGTCTGCCTCCCCAGATCATATAAAAGAAAAAGCTTCTCAAAGCACTACAATGGTCTCCTTGGGAATGACAAATTGATTGTAGTTTTAATGGTAATTAACAGCTTTTAAAAAGTTAATTACGTTTTTCACACATATCCTCTTGAGCCTGCTTTGGCACTGCAGCTGAAAGTGAAAAGATAAATGCAGTTCTGAGGGGAGGGGAGGTCACAGAAACGTAAACCCAATATCTAGGGGTCTGACTGACCCCCATGTAACACAGGTGCTGGTTTTCAAATAATCACGCTGCATTGCACAGCATCCTGGGAACTGAAAGAAGTCATGTAACAATTTTCTCTTTCAGTCTGAGAGGGAGCGTCTGCCAGTATCAGGAACAGGTGTAAGTGATTATCTCAGAAAGAGGAATTCTTCAGGGTTCAAATCTAGTCCAGCGCCAAAGCCACACAGAAAGATGGAATGATTCTGAGACTTGAGCTGGACTAGTAAAGAGAGATCAGGATTATAGATCCAACATCAATCCATAATGGCTCCTAACTTATAGAGTATGATTTAGTGTAATCCACAATGACCTTGATTCCCGGCACTGATTCCAAGTGATAATGCAGCTTGACTTTTAGTTTTCTTAAGAACCATAGTTTTGAACGCAGTCTGAAGTTCAGCCTCGTTTCCTGAAACCATATATTAAATTTTCAGGATTACTGCAGATGTGTGTGCCTATAACACCTTCTGCGTATCATAAAGAGTAAGATGTCACTTTGTTGTAAAGCAGAAACTAACACACCATTGTAAAGCAATTATACTCCAATAAAGATGTTAAAAAAAAAAAAGAGTAAGATGAATCTAGAAGTCATTTAGGCCTGTGCAGAGATGGTGAATCCAAATGGCAGTTCCAGGTATAAAACTGTTTGCTCTAACTCTGGGTATAGGAAGTACTTAATGGAGACCGTAATTGTTACCTCCTGAAAATGTCTTTGGTCTGTTTAATTTGATGAGTCTGTTTTTCCTATCGAAGAAAAGGAATCAGTACATAAGAAAACTGTAAATTTATGATGAGTCTCAGATAGCTGCAGTCAGACACAAATATATTGTGATACTTTCACTTATTTAAAAATGTTCTACTATTGATTAAAAATGTCTATTTCCAATTTAATAAAAAGCAGTTTTACACATTAGAGATTCCATTTTGCATACTTTCTTAAATGTTAAAATATAAGGCAATCTACCTTTCTTGTTAATACTTTTACTCATGAATTAATATATTCATGGATACATGATCAGAAATTATTAAAAATTGTTCTACACTAACAATTATATTACACATTAGTGATTCATATCCACTACTTTATGGCACAGTATGATATTCGATAATTCCTGTGTTTGGTGGTATTACATTTTGTTCAGGCACAAAAGCGAGTGACACTTTCTATTGTGGTCCTGACACTGAGCCGCTCTTGTATTTATTAAATCCAACTTGGCCATGTGGCAGCTTTCTGTAGTATTTAAAAATCCCAGAATTTACATTTGGTTAAGATCTCTAAAACTTTACGAACAATTGTTATTTTTCTATGAAATAAATTTTTACACATAATGGAAACTTGTTACAACTAAAATTATAAAATATGTGACCACTAACTTAAAATATTATGACACATTATCAAAGCAGCTAAATATATATTTGAACTATTAGGAGAACACAGCTACCTGGATTTGTCAGTATGTCATAGTGATTAAACGTGCTAGGTTTTTTACCAGACAAGTCAAGTTTAAGTCCTTTCCTGCCTATAACTATGGTGTAAATTTAGTCCAATCACTTCATCTCTCTATATCTAAGTTCTCCTCTTCTTGAGAATAAAAGTAATAGTAGTTCCTTCTCACAGGTTTGGGAAAAATAAAGAAGTTACCAGGTACATGTATGACCTTCATAGCAGTGATTCACTCATTATTAGAGCTCTTTTTTTTTTTTTTTTTCAGATTTTCTCTGCTTTTATTTTATTTTCATTTTAAATTAATTATTTGAGTATAGTTGATTTACAATGTTGTGTTAGTTTCTGCTGTACAGCAAAGTGAATCAATTATACATATGCATATATCCACTCTTTTTAAGATTTTTTGCCCATATAGGTCATTACAGAGTATTGAGTATATATAGTTCCCTGCACTATACATTAAGTTTTATTAGTTATCTATTTTATATATAGTAATATGTATATGTTAATCCCAATCTCCCAATTTTTCCTTCCCCCCTTTCCTCCTTGGTAACCATAAGTTTGTTTTCTACATCTGTGACTCAATTTCAGTTTTGTAAATAGGTTCATTTGTACCATTTTTTTTTTTAGATTCCACATATAAGTGATATCATATGACATATAAAAGCTCTTTAAAATTTATATATTAAAATCTTGGAAACCTCTTATTAAAAGAAAAACATTAAGGTAATCTATCTCAGTGGAAACTAATAATAAGTTGAGAAGATTGGATTTCAGTTGATATGACACATGTAACACATGCCTCATCTTTCTGTTCAGGAAACTAGCTCAGAAGGGAAATCTCATTCACAGAGAACTGACAGGATGGCTACCAGAGATTTTGCAATAAAATGATCTTCTTATCCCAGAATATATTTGGAATCCTGGGAAATTTCTCTCTTCTTTACCATTATCTCTTCTGTCACTTCACTGGATACAGCCTAAGATTCACAGATCTGATTGTTGAGCGTCTGCTTATAGCCAACTCCTTGGTCATGCTCTCTACAGGAATCCCAAGGACAATGGAAGCGTTTGGGTGGAAACATTTTCTCAATGATATTGAATGCAAAATTGTTTACTATATTCACAGAGAGGCCAGGTATGTGTCCATTGGCAACATCTGCCTCTTGAGTGTCTGCCAGACCATCACCATCAGTCCCAGGAACTCCAGGTGGGCACAGCTTAAAATGAAAGTTCCCAAATACATTGAATCCTCTATTTTCCTCTGCTGGATTCTGCACATGTTGATAAATATTATATTTACTAGGTAAATGTAACAGATAATTGGAGTAACAAAAACATCACAAAGAAAAAAGATTTGGGATTCTGTTATGCTTTAATTCATAACAGAATCACAGTCTTACTGAATGTAGGATTATTGTTATTTCCTGATGTTTCTTTTCATGTTTGGTGCTTATGATCTGGTCCAGTGGCTCCATGGTTTTCATCTTGCCTAGGCACAAGCAAAGGGTGCTATACATTCATACAACCAATATCTCTCCAAGATCCTCCCCTGAATCTAGAGCCACCCAAAGCATCCTTGTCCTGGTGAGCACTTTTGTGTCTGTACACTCTCTCTTCAATCTTTCACATTTGTTTGGCTCTTTTTAACAATCCCAGCAGGTGGCTGGTGAACTCTGCTGCACTGATTACTGCATGTTTCCCAACCGTAAGCCCCTGTATTCTCATGAGTCATGACTTCAGAGTATCCAGGCTCTTCTTTTCTTGTACAAAGATTAAATAATCACCTAGTCTTATGAGATATATGTAAATTGCTTTTATTTGCAGTGTGTTCAGCTGTTTATTCATTCCTCTTTGAGTCCTAAGTACAATTATTAAAGTCACTTACAAGGGTGGTAAACAAAACAGTTAAGTTTGTGCTCCTAAAGAAGCAATGCATCATAATACAATGTTAAATACATTATTGTGCAATTCTCATATAAATACTTACGTAAATGAAATTTTATTAATGCTTGTAAGAGAGCTTCAGAGTCTAGGCAGTATTAAGCAGGAGTTGAGACTTACGGAGAAGTGTTTGTGTGTGTACCTATCCACTTGGAATAATAATTTTCCCAGAAATAAAGTATGCATGGAACTGTAGGAAAAGCTACATGACATAAACAGCATCCAAGATGGTCATTCTTGGATGACCAAGAAAAAAAATCCCAGAAAATAGTGAACAGTGTGGTGTTAAGCTGAAGGGTATTTCAGGTTCAGAGAGTAAAGATTTGGGGGAGCCTAAATATGAACTTCTTATATTTCATCTTTGAAGAGATTGCACTCATTTGAAATGTGATGTTATGAATGCACATTAGCACATTTAAACATTTTCATTTGGAAGTGGCCAGTAAGATCTAGAATAGCTGAAAGAGAGCACAAAACATGTTTTTGCTAATTTTTTAAAGACATCAGGTGAGTGTTGAAAATTTTAAAATTCATGATTTCTGGGGTAAAATTGCATGTAATTTGAGATCTGTAAAAAGGCATTTTTTCCTATAATATTCAGAAGCTAATTGGGCATTTTTGCAAGTAAAAGAATTCAGGATGCAAATCCCAAGGCTGCCAGTAAGAGTAGCTCATAAAACATAACAAAGGTGAGATTCCTATTACCAATTTAAGGTTTATTGGGGCTAAGTAAGCAAATTTACAGTGTTCATACCTTCCAGCAGTAAAGAAATAATCAATTTTCTCATTGGTTCCTCTGATGGTGTGAACATTTTTGTCCATCTAATTTTTGTATTTGAAACCCAATTCCAATGGTGATGGTAGTAGGAGGTGGTGATATTGGAAATGATAAGGTCATGAGGGAAGTGACCTCATAAATGGGATTTGTGCCCTCATAATAGTACCGCAGAAAAGCTCATTTGCCCCTAGTCACATTTGACTACATAGCTAGAGGACCATCTCTATGAATCAGAAGTGGTGCCTTTAGTAGACAGTGAATTTGCTGGTGCCTTGATCTTGGACTTCCCAGTCTTTGCCACACTGAGGAAAAAATCATCAGTTGTTTATAAACTACCCAGGCTCTGGTATTTCTTTTTTAGCAACCCAAAGAGACTAAGGCAAAAATTGGTACTGATAAATAAGAGTACATCTGATAAAGAATACTTAATAATGTGGAAGTGCCATTAGAACTGCATATTTGATAGAGTACAGAAGAGTTTGGAAGTGCCTGCTGAAAAAAACCCCTGCATCACCATGAAAGAACTATTAAGGACAGCTCTGATGGAAGCTTAGAAGGAAAAGAGGAGAGCCACAGAGAACCTCAAACTTCTTAAGGAATACTTCAGTGTCCATAAACAAAATTTGGGGAGAAATCTGTACTTTGAAGAACAATCGGATGAGGCAGAAATGTGGAACATTTTATTGGAAACTGGAGGAAAGTGATTGCTGTTTTAACGTGGCAATAGATTGGCTGAATTGTAGTCCTCTCCTAGAGTTCTTTGGAAGGTAGATTTTGTGAGTAATGAAACTGGAACTTTGACTGAGAAAAAGTCTAAGCAAAATGTTGAAGGAGTCGTCTTTCTCTTAAATGCTTATAGTAAACTGGGAGAAGAGGGAAACAATGTAAATATGGAATTCTTAATCAAAACAGAAGTAGAGGGGCTTCCCTGGTGGCGCAGTGGTTGCGCGTCTGCCTGCCGATGCAGGGGAACCGGGTTCGCGCCCCGGTCTGGGAAGATCCCACATGCCGCAGAGCGGCTGGGCCCGTGAGCCATGGCCGCTGGGCCTGCGCGTCCGGAGCCTGTGCTCCGCAACGGGAAAGGCCACAGCAGAGGGAGGCCCGCATACCACAAAAAAAAAAAAAACAGAAGTAGAATTAAAAATTGGGAAAATAGCCAGGAATTTTAAACAACTACAATTGATATGCTAAGAGCTGTGATGGATAAAATAAACAGCATGAATGATTAGATGGCAATATAAGCAGAGAGATTAAAAACTTAATAAAAATCAAAAAGAAATGCTATACATTAGGAAAAAAACTAACAGAAATAAAGAATGTGTTTGAGAGGCTTATTAGTAGACTGGACACAACTGAGGAAAAATATCTCTGTGCTTGAAGACATAGTAAAAAACCTCCAAAACTGAAGCAAAAGAGAAAATGGGCTGGAAAAGAAATACAGAACAGAATATGAAAAGACTGTGCAACAATTAAAACAGTGTGTCTTATGTACAATGGGTATATGAGACGGAGAATAAAGAGAGAAAGGAATACAAAGTATTTGAAATGGTAATGACTGAAAATTTCCCCAAATGAATGTCTTACATCAAACCAGAATATCCAAATCCAGACAAAAACATTAATAATATTCATAATAACAGACCAATATGTCTCAGGAACAAAGATGCAAAAATCCTCAATTAAATATTAGCAAGTTGGGGCTTCCCTGGTGGCGCAGTGGTTGAGAGTCCGCCTGCCACTGCAGGGGACAGAACTGTACAATCGACCAAAAGGGATTTATCCCAGTCAAGCAAGGCCGCTTCAATCCTGCAAAATTAAGTACTTGTATCCATGTCATCAACACCCTAATGATGAAAATACATATGATAATATCAATATGCAGAAGAAAATTTTGACAAACTTCAACACCCATTTTTTAATTAATTAATTAATTTATTTTTATTTTTGGCTGTGTTGGGTCTTCGTTTCTGTGCGAGGGCTTTCTCTAGTTGCGGGGAGCGGGGGCCACTCTTCATCGCGGTGCGCGGGCCTCTCACTATCGCGGCCTCTCTTGAACACCCATTCTTGATAAAAACTCTGTGTGAACTGGGGATAGAAAGAAGCTTCCTCATGTTAGTAAGGAAAATCTACAAAAAACCTTACAGCTTACATCACACTGGATAAGAAACAAGAAGCTTTCTCACTAAGTTCAGGTACAAAGTAAGGTTGTCTCCTTTCACTATTTCTTTTCAATATTGTATAAGAAGTCCATGTTAATGCAATTAGACAAGAATAGGAACTGAAATGAATACAGATTGGATACAAGATAGATTGGAAGAAAAAAATCAGAAAACTAGCAACTGGATTAAAAATGGGCCAACAAACTTAACAGATACCTCACCAAAGAAGATAGACACTTGGCATATAAGCATATGGAAAGATGACCACATCACATGTCATCAGTGAAATACAAATTAAAAATTCAATGATAGAACACCAAATACCCCGTAGAATGACCAAAATTTGAACAGGGACAATAACAAATGCTGTGGTGGATGTAGAGCAATAGGAAATCTCATTCATTGTGAGTGGAAATGCAAAATTGTACAGTTACTTTGGAAGACAGATTGCCAGTTTCTACAATAATGAACATCCCCGTACCATGCAGTCCAGCAGGCTTGCTCATTGGTATTTACTGAAAGGAATAGAATATTTACTTCCACAGAAACCTGTACGTGGATATTTATAGCACCTTTATTCAAAACTTGAAAGCAACCAAGGTGTCCTTCAGTGAGTGAATTGATAAATATACTCGCAGCAGGGGGAGGCCCGCGTACCACAAAAAAAAAAATAAATAAATAAAAAAAAATAAAAATAAAAATAAAAATGGGCCAACAAACTTAACAGATACCTCACCAAAGAAGATAGACACTTGGCATATAAGCATATGGAAAGATGACCACATCACATGTCATCAGTGAAATACAAATTAAAAATTCAATGATAGAACACCAAATACCCCGTAGAATGACCAAAATTTGAACAGGGACAATAACAAATGCTGTGGTGGATGTAGAGCAATAGGAAATCTCATTCATTGTGAGTGGAAATGCAAAATTGTACAGTTACTTTGGAAGACAGATTGCCAGTTTCTACAATAATGAACATCCCCGTACCATGCAGTCCAGCAGGCTTGCTCATTGGTATTTACTGAAAGGAATAGAATATTTACTTCCACAGAAACCTGTACGTGGATATTTATAGCACCTTTATTCAAAACTTGAAAGCAACCAAGGTGTCCTTCAGTGAGTGAATTGATAAATATACTCTGGTACCTACTGGGAATGGAATACTATTTAGTGCTAAAATGAGTAAGCATCAGGGCATGAAAATATATGGAAGATCCTTAAACACATATTACTAAGTGAGAGAAGCCAATCTGAAAAGACTATATAATATATGATTTTAACAATATGATATTTGCTAAAGACACAGGTGTAAGACATTAAAAGTTTCAGTGTTTGTGAACTCAAAATGGATTAAAGACCTGAATGCAAGGCCAGACACTATAAAACTCTTAGAGGAAAACATAGGCAGAACACTCTTTGACATAAATCGCAGCAAGATTTTTTTCGACCTGCCTCCCAGAGTAATGGAAATAAAACCAAAAATAAACAACCTGGACCTAATTAAACTTAAAAGCTTTTACACAGCAAAGGAAACCACAAACAAGACGAAAGGACAGCTCACAGAATGGGAGAAAATGTTTGCAAACAAAGCAACTGACAAGGGATTAATCTCTAAAATTTACAGGCAGCTCCTGCAGCTCAATATCAAAAAAAAACAAACAACCCAATCCAAAAATGGGCAGAAGTCCTAAATAGACATTTCTCCAAAGAGGACATACAGATGGCCAAGAGGCACATGAAGAGCTGCTCAACATCACTAATTATTAGAGAAATGCAAATCAAAACTACAATGAGGTATCACCTCACACCAGTCAGAATGCCCATCATCAAAAAATCTACAAACAGGGCTTCCCTAGTGGCGCAGTGGTTGAGAGTCCGCCTGCCGATGCAGGGGACACGGGTTCGTGCCCCGGTCCGGGAAGGTCCCACGTGGCGCGGAGCGGCTGGGCCCGTGAGCCGTGGCCGCTGAGCCTGCGCGTCCGGAGCCTGTGCTCCGCAACGGGAGAGGCCACAACAGTGAGAGGCCCGCGTACCGCAAAAAAAAAAAAAACTACAAACAATAAATGCTGAAGAGGGTGTAGCAAAAAGGGAATCCTCCTACACTGTTGGTGGGAATATAAATTTGTATAGCCACTATGAACAGTATGGAGGTTCCTTAAAAAACTAAAAAAAAAAAGAAAAAGTGGAAAACTATAATGACAGATACATGTCATTATATATTTCTCCAATGTCACAAATTGCACAACCCTAGAAGTGAACTATAAGGTCATCTATGGACTTTAATTACTTATGATGTCAATATAGATTCATCAATGGTAACAAATGTACCACTCTGTTGGCGGATGATGGAAATGAGGGAGTTTACGCATGTGTGGGAATAAGAAGTATATGGAGATTTCTGTACCTTACTCCCAATTTTGCTGTGAAACTAAACCTCTAAAAAAAAACTCTTTAAACTTAAAAAAAAAATACATTGGTATGGGTGCATGCACACTTAATAGGATATTTCAAAATATTTAATGCTCTCAAATAATATTTACAAAATGGACATGTTTCCCTTGTTTTATTTTTATCTCAATTAATGCACTTTATAGATGTGATAAAATATAAGTATTATGTAAGGAGTGGGGAGAGAACAAACTATAGCCATACAATTCTTCAAACATAGAAACACACAATAGGGCAAAAACACCCCAAAAAATCATCTGTTAATTGAGTTATAATGTGCATTATTACTTAATATTGATCATTCCTTCCTTTGTGTATCATCAAATACACATTTATGACATCATTTCCAAAGGCTTTTGTCCCTTTCCAACATACATTTTAACCCATCCTCCATTGCTGCCTTTGGTTTATTTTCAACGAAAGCTGAGATGTAAACACCTTCATGCACCTCGTCTCTGAAGATGGAGGCTCCCTCACGTACAGATAGGAGGTCACGCTGCAAATCACTTTGTGAATGCATGTGGCCCCAGGGAGAGGAGGGGGTGAAAGGACCTAAGGACTCCGGGTAACTTTTGAGAGAATTCTGAGAGCAAAGTCTCACACAATCCCAATGCCATGATGTGATTCCTGCCAATCACTCACCTCCCCTTCCCCAAGGGCTTATGAACTAGGCTATGACAGGGCCATGCCCATAACGAAAAGAGCCCCATCCCCAGGGTATCAGGCTGACAGAGCCAGTGCTTCTAGAAGTTACAGCCCCAATTTGCTCACCCTACTCAGAGGTCTCAGGTGTGCTGTGTGTGATAGCTCTAGCTCAGTGCTATGGAAAACGGGTCTTGCAGGGGGCAACCTCAACACCAAGAGAGAACTTGTTAAACACGTCATTTCATGGGTTCACCCCAAACCTGCTGATTCATAACTTCCTAGGTTGGGGAGCCGAGCCCAAAAGGATTTGTATCCACTTTAAAGCTTCAGAGAAAACGTTTAGCTAAGTGATTCTCATCTGGTTTCCCAGTGGGATCACATGACCAATATTAAGAAATCACATCACCTGTGCCCTCCCCACAGAGTCTGGCTGTTGGTGCTGTGGGAGCGTCGGTGTTGTTTGTATTAAGTGCTCCAGGTGATTCTAAGGTGAGGCCTGGGTGAAATACCTGGGCTTCCGGCAACATTTGTGAGAGTTCAGACAAAGCTTCAGTCCTAGGAGAGGCAGCAGGGTCGGCAGTACGTGGGGTTGGAAGGGGAACGTCAGTGCAGCCCACATATTCTGTGTTAGAAGCATTTTTGATTGTCTGTATGAGGAGAGAACACGTGTAGACAGCAAAGAAAAACCTCAGTTTGTTTTCCTTGTAGGAGCTGATTGTTCCTGAATCTCTCCTGAGACGAAGGACAGGAGAGGTTGGCTTTTTCAGCACTTCAAGGTCATTTTGCCTGTGGCTGTGTTGCGAGCAGGTGAAGGAGCTGTGCTGACACCGTTGAAGGCATATTCTCAAGATGCTGATGTGATTCCTCAATATAATCTTGATGAGAAAAGGACCCAGCTCAGGAGGAAGAAAGAGGAGGAAATGGCAGCTTCTCAGGTAAATATCCAGTCCTATATCAGAGGCTGTGTCTGCTTTTCCTCCTGAAATATCATGGGTTAAGAACTTACAAACCTTTAATTCTCTACTTCTGATGTTGCCTAGTGTGCTTATTTTCAACTACTTAATTTTTTTTCCTTTTATTATAGTCAAAATCAGTGTTTTAGAATACTTCTCCCTCATGTCCCAGAGCCTTTTCTCAGGTGTCTGCATCAAGGCTCCCTGCAGAGCATGAAGAATTCTCACCAAGAATTAATGACTTTCAACTACCGAGAACTCTTTGTGAGAGGTCAACACGGGAAGGCGTTGATAGCCAAGATTCCCACTGGGGTGGGGCTGGATCTGGGGATCTCAGTGAAGAAGGGAAGAGTGAAGTGTTTAGTTGATATACGGATGCAACATCAGCTCTTTAGAACAGGATTAAGAAAATGCACGTATAAACAATTTGACTTTAATGGTCCAGAATTCCTCAGAAAGTTCTGAAGAAAACATTAGAGGCTATTCTCTCTATTTGTAAGAAAAACTTACTATTTAAATGCACTGTTAGGGATACAGAACAAGGGAGGTATATATGGATTGGAATTTGCATAAAACTCATATTTTTCCCTGGTAGATTCCTATTTCCTTATTTTTGCCAAAAATACCTAAGCAGTGATAATGTGTCCTGCTGCGTGCTTCAGTCACCCGACACCAATTTATCCCATTACACCTGAGGTTCACTGATTCAGGTACTTTCTGCCAATTTCCTGCACTATGAAGTTCAAAATATTTTTATCCTGAATAACGGTCTTGGAAAGATTTAATGAGGGAAATGTATAAACCATTCCAGTTAATGTAGAAACTCCATTTCTTTTTAGTTTCTCTTTGTTTGCAGTTGGCTTTGAAATATAAAAATTCAACTTTGCTTATTAGAGCTACTGGGTTTTGTAAGTGAAGGTTTTTGTCAAGCCTTTTCATCAGTCAAGGTTTTGACAGTTTCCATTATACTCCACACTCATGTCGCCGACATACTCTTTTTTTATCACTCCTTTGCATTCTCCAGAAAGTTTCCAAGAATCATATTACATTAATGGTGTCAAATTTCTAATCTATAGCTCAGCACAAACTATAAAGACCTTAAAGGAATGAAAAGATTTAAACCAATAGCTCTATTTTATATCACCGTGTATGTTTGCACCCTAGTGTATTTTAAAAACCCAAAGATTATCCTCCACAGATTTATAAGATTTATCTAAGTAAAAATTTTGATTTCGTTGACATGTATATTTTCTTCTCTATCACTTTTATTTTTTTAAATTTTATTGAAGTATAGTTGATTTACAATATTGTGTTAATTTCTGCAGTATAGCAAAGTGACTCAGTTATAGATATATATATTCTTGTTCATATTCTTTTCCATTATGATTTATCACAGGATATTGAATATAGTTCCCTGTGCTATACAGTAGGACCTTGTTGTTTATCCATCCTATACATACTTGTTTGCATCTGCTAATCCCAAACTCCCAATCCTTCCCTCCCCCTTGACAACCACAAGTCTGTTCTCTGTGTCTGTGAGTCTGTTTCTGTTGTGTAGACATATTCATTTGTGTTGTATTTTGGACTCCACATACTCTATCACTTTAAATATGTACAAAGTTGCTCTTTTTATGTATAACTGTGTGCACGATATGTTAACATTATCTGATCCTTTTTTATTGTTTCTGTTGCTCTTCCCGGTTATGGAAACTGCTATAAACTTTGATTAGGATTGTCTGTGTATTTGTCTGTGTTCTTTTTAGATGAATTCTAGTTCAAGTAAACTGGAGTGAAACCCAAGCTCTACCATTTTATGAATGTTTGACAAAATATTCTGAAAAAGAAGAGTAACATTATGTTTCTTCAATTATTTATGTGGTGCATTCAATAATATGTTTTAAAAAGAGGTAGAAAGCTATATTATATATCATAAATATTGAAAAAGAATTGTTGCTGGTATGCTTACTATTCTATTAGAGCTGCAAAATCCATTAAACACTTTAAGTTCAAAGTTAACCATAGATTGTTACCATGCTGTTCTACTGTTATTGTATCAAAATATGTGGTCCATGGACCAGAGACATTGGCATTACTAGTTAAAAGTGAGCTTGTTAAAAATGTGGAACTCAGGCTCCGCTCCAGAGCTCTTGAGTCAAAAATCTGCATTTTTACATTATCCCCGGTTTGCTTTCTTACATATTAAAATATGAAAGTTTTACTTCTAACTCATTATGACTTTTCCACCTGAGAAATATATACAATTTATCCTGTCTAATGAAAGTACAACACTCAAAAATGCATATGCCTGTGTTGATGCCATCATTTTATAATTTATCTTCAAGATAATAATAGTCTCTACAGTGGTGTCATGAATCACATGTCATCCTCTTTTCTTGGAGTTAGAAATATGATACAGGATATTTCTGTGTAAAAAGAATTATTTTATTGCATAATTCAAGACACTCTCCTAAATCAAACCAGTTCTCTTAACTTGCTGTTTTCATCTTGGGTCAAATAAAGAACTCTTCCCATTGCCACTTGGCAAATGTACTTTTTAATCTCAGGGACTGTTGACATTCACAAATGTGGCCATAGAATTTTCTCAGGATGAGTGGGAATGCCTGATCTTGTTCACAGGAATGTGATGTTAGAGAACTATAAGAACCTGGTCTCCTTGGGTGTGGATAACTTCCTTCCAGAATTTCTTATCCATCCACAGGGTTTTGGTTCCTTCATTTGTAGAAAGTCTCCTGGAATCTTCTGTGTCCTACAATAGAGTTTCAGATCCCTGCTTTCAAGGAAAAAATGGGAGTTTGTGGGCATAGACAGAAAGGCTTCATGATGATTCATCATAATTCCAACCTCCCTCTTTCTTGAGGTAATCTTCATCCTTCACTAGATTAGTGGTAATTCTATAAGTTCAGTGCTATAAGATAGTGCTGCCCGCATCTTAAAATCAGACTTTTACCCTTTATTTTTTACTTAATAGTTCTTGGTCAGAATCTCAGGATCTGATTTTTTAACTGTTGTCTACTACAATAAAGGCAGCTTTCAAAAGACCGGTAATTGGGGAAGGCAATTTCTAGAATATTTTAACATTCTACAATACCTTCTCTTCTTATCTAAGCTCAATACTGGATTGGAAACTGTAGGATCTCCAGGAAAACTTATGTTCACTTTTCTAATTAACAGGTCCCCTTTTTGGAGTAAAAGAATCCCTGAGATGTGAAGGGAATGGAGACAGTAGCTGTATAACCAGGTACGTGCAAATGGATGAAGCAGATGACACAGGTGAGAGGTCCAAAGATCACAGAGGAAGTGAAGCATATGACACAGGTGAGCGGTCCAAAGATCACAGAGGAAGTCATATCTTATAATATGGCTTGGGAAGACATGCTTCAATGGAAATGATGTTTGCGAAGCCTAGATTTATTTCTGTTGCTGTCATAGAGGGACATCTCCTGCCCCAATCTTAGGCTCTTAAATCCTCCATGTATTCTTCTTCAGCCCCAGTGATTATCCCTCACATTCACAGTGAGAGCCAAAATCCTCCTCTTGGCCTGTGATGACCCTCATGATCTGACTGCTCTTCTGTTGTTTTGGGGGTTCTAGGGAAAACTGTTTACATTTCTGAGTAACTCTATGTTAAGCCCTTTTTAAAGTTCTGTTTCTGACGCAAGTCAGAAATGTGTGAGGAGAGTCATGAGATATTGGGATTAGGTGACAAAATTCTTGGAATACCCAATCCAATGGAAACTTCAAACATGACCCTACAAAGTTCAGACTCAGTAATTTCATCACAGCATCAAGCATCTCCCCAGAATTATAAAATGTAATCCTCCATTTTACTTCCAATGAACTAACATGAGACATTTTTACTTTCTATGAACTAACGTGAGACATTTTAAGTGTACTTGCCCCATCCATCAATGGTAGAATAACTTAATATGTTTATCTCATAGAAGTCTTGAATATGTTCATACCATAGCAGCACTTGGAACATTGACTACCATATTTTAAAGTCCCAATTTTTGTTTAATTTCCTAATAACTGTAATTTTATAAGTTTGCCTTATTTAATATGGCGCTTATAGTTGCTGTGTCCTGTATTTTTTTCACTTTCTCGTTAGTTCTGTGTCAAAATCATACATGATTTTAGATTCAAAAGATCTAGTATAACATGCTCAGATGAAAACATCTTTGGTAAGAAGTGCCTTAGATGATTAGAAGGCACCCTGTATTTGTGAAAATGTTTGGTTCATTTCTTCAACCAAAAAGTAGTCATTTTATTCATTTACTTTCCTCAGTGTGTATCTGAATCATGGTATAATGTAATCACAACTATTATTTTATATATCAAAGATTCTCTGCAGATTTTACAATTTTCATGTTCTTTTATTTATAAATAAGGTTTTATTTTTCTTCTAAAGTATGGGTTACAGCCTTGATAATTTGTGTATGTATAGTAGTAATATATTAATAACATGACAAATTTCTCTACTGTTATTTACATAATTCATTCAAATTTTTCCATTAGAGATTTTTAAATGATTCATTGTAATGCATTTTCTGTGAAATTCTCCTGCCTTGCAACACATGCCAGTGATTCAAAATGGTTGCTTTATGCATGCATAAACCATTTCAAAATTATAGTATTTAGAAGGATTATATTTTAATAGTATATACACGTTTTTTCAGAAATTGGGAGAGAGTAAAATTTTCTCTTATTCTTGTTTAGCAATTCCATAACTATTTGCTTTTTTTTTTTTTTAATGATAGGTTCTCCCCAATTAGTTAATTGTGTTTTTGTCTTTACCTATATTTCATGAATGTACATGGCAATTTTCAACTCAGTACACTTAAGACAGTGTGGTGTTGCATTCAAATTTGAATGTCCCATATGTCTACTGCCAATAAAATTATGCATGTCTTTGTCTTTTAATTATTACCCCTACTGTGTTTGTGGCTTACCCACTTTATTTCTCTTCTTAGTTAATGATCAGTTTGTTTTATTCTGTCTTGGTGAGTAGTTATAGAAATAGTCTTAATTTCACATCTATTTATTGATGAATTTATATTATTGTTGTGTGAGGGAAATTCTATTTTTAATTTTTTGAGAAACCTCCATATTGTGTTTTATAGCGATTGTAACATTTTATATTTCCTTTAACAGTGCATAAGGATTCCAATTTCTCCACATCCTTGCATATATATATACATATATGTGTGTATATATATATATATATATGCAAGTTGTGTGTAAGGTGACACCTCATTGTGGTTTTCTTTTTTATTTCTCAAATGATTACTGATTTTTAGTATCTTTCACATTTCTGTTGTCCATAAGTGTATCTTATTTGGATTAATGTCTATTTAATCCTTTGCCCATACATTGTATTATTTGTTTTTTAATGTTGCTAGGAGTTGCAACATAAACATAATGTTTTATGTTGTAGGAGTTTTTTTATGTATTTTGGATTGTAACTCCGTATGAGTTACATGCTTTGCAAAATTTTTCTCTTATTCTACAGGATGCCTTTTCACCCCATTGACTGTTTCCTCTAATGTTCATGAGTTTTTACATGTAATGTAATCCCATTTGCTTTTCTTTAAATTTATTTATTTATTTATTTATTTATTTATTTATTGCTTTGTCAGGTCTTAGTTGCGGCACATGGGATCTTTGTTGGGGCACGCAGGATCCTCCCCTGCAGTGCATGGGCTTCTCTCTAGTTGTGGTGCACAGGCTCCAGAGCACATAGGCTCTGTATTTGTGGCACGTGAGCTCTGTAGTTGCAGCACATGTGCTATCTAGTTGTGGCCTATGTGCTCAGTAGTTGCAGTGTGCAGGCTTAGTCACCCCGCGGCATGTGGGATCTTAGTTCCCCAACCAGGGATTGAAACCATGTTCCCTGCATTGGAAGACAGATTTGTAACCACTGGACCACCAGGGAATTCCATAAGTGTATCTTATTTGGATTAATGTCTATTTAATCCTTTGCCCATACATTGTATTATTTGTTTTTTAATGTTGCTAGGAGTTGCAACATAAACATAATGTTTTATGTTGTAGGAGTTTTTTTATGTATTTTGGATTGTAACTCCGTATGAGTTACATGCTTTGCAAAATTTTTCTCTTATTCTACAGGATGCCTTTTCACCCCATTGACTGTTTCCTCTAATGTTCATGAGTTTTTACATGTAATGTAATCCCATTTGCTTTTCTTTAAATTTATTTATTTATTTATTTATTTATTTATTTATTGCTTTGTCAGGTCTTAGTTGCGGCACATGGGATCTTTGTTGGGGCACGCAGGATCCTCCCCTGCAGTGCATGGGCTTCTCTCTAGTTGTGGTGCACAGGCTCCAGAGCACATGGGCTCTGTATTTGTGGCACGTGAGCTCTGTAGTTGCAGCACACGTGCTATCTAGTTGTGGCCTACGTGCTCAGTAGTTGCAGTGTGCAGGCTTAGTCACCCCGCGGCATGTGGGATCTTAGTTCCCCAACCAGGGATTGAAACCATGTTCCCTGCATTGGAAGACAGATTTGTAACCACTGGACCACCAGGGAATTCCCTGACTATTTGCTTCTGTTGCCTGAGTTTCTTGTTTCATATACAAGAAATCTTTGCCAAAGCAAATGTCTTAGGACATTTCCCCCCTGTTTTCTTCTAAGAGATATATAGATACAGGTTTATGTTTAAATCTTCAGTCCCTTTTGAGATAGTATTTGTAAGTGGTGTTAGGTAAGAGTTCAACTTCATTCTTCTTCATTCAAACATCCAACTTTCCCAGTGCCATTTGTTTAAGAGACTATCCTTTTCCCGTTGGGTGGTATAGGCACTCTTGTTGAGGATTATTTGACCATGACCTTGAGACCTTATATTTGTGCTCTCTTTGTTGTTCCATTATTCTTTTTCTGTCTACATGTTTGTACTACCCTTTTTGATAACTATAGCGTTGTAAAATGCTATAGTTTTATGTTTTAAAAATCAGGAAGTGTCATGCCTCCAACTTCACAATTTCTCTACTAGAATGTTTTGGATGTTTAGTGTTTTGTGATATTCCACATACATTTTAGAATGAGCTTTTCTATTTCTGTCAAATTTTTTTTTTTTTTTTTTTTTTTTTTTGTGGTATGCGGGCCTCCTTCTGCTGTGGCCTCTCCCGTTGCAGAGCACAGGCTCCGGACGCCCGGGCTCAGCGGCCATGGCTCACGGGCCCAGCCGCTCCGCGGCATATGGGATCCTCCCAGACCGGGGCGCGAACCCGGTTCCCCTGCATCGG
>NC_041230.1:2489667-2495464 GCF_002837175.3 Physeter macrocephalus
CTTTTTTTTAACATCTTTATTGGAGTATAATTGCGTTACAATGGTGTGTTAGTTTCTGCTTTATAACAAAATAAATCAGCTATACATATACATATATCCCCATATCTCCTCCCTCTTGCGTCTCCCTCCCACCCTCCCTAGCCCACCCCTCTAGGTGGTCACAAAGCACTGAGCTGATCTCCCTGTGCTATGTGGCTGCTTCCCACTAGCTATCTATTTTACATTTGGTAGTATATATAAGTCCATGCCAGTCTCTCACTGTACATATATTCTTAATAGCTTTCTTGATTTTTTCTGTTTATAGAAACACAACTAATTTTTATGTTTGATTTTATATTTTGAATTCTGCTAAGTTTGTTTATGAGTTCTGTATTTGTTTATTCATGAGGATTCTTTAAGGTTTTCTATGTAAGATTTTATCATCTGTGAACAGAGATCAGTTTACTTCCTCCTTTCTGAATTGTATGCCCCCCTTTTATTGGTCTGATAGTTTTATCTAGGCAATACAGTACTATGTTGAATTAAAGTCTCTTTCATGCTACAGAATATAAATGTACATATATTCTTTTTTTTAACATCTTTATTGGAGTATAATTGCGTTACAATGGTGTGTTAGTTTCTGCTTTATAACAAAATAAATCAGCTATACATATACATATATCCCCATATCTCCTCCCTCTTGCGTCTCCCTCCCACCCTCCCTAGCCCACCCCTCTAGGTGGTCACAAAGCACTGAGCTGATCTCCCTGTGCTATGTGGCTGCTTCCCACTAGCTATCTATTTTACATTTGGTAGTATATATAAGTCCATGCCAGTCTCTCACTGTACATATATTCTTAATAGCTTTCTTGATTTTTTCTGTTTATAGAAACACAACTAATTTTTATGTTTGATTTTATATTTTGAATTCTGTTTGTTTATGAGTTCTGTATTTGTTTATTCATGAGGATTCTTTAAGGTTTTCTATGTAAGATTTTATCATCTGTGAACAGAGATCAGTTTACTTCCTCCTTTCTGAATTGTATGCCCCCTTTTTATTGGTCTGATAGTTTTATCTAGGCAATACAGTACTATGTTGAATTAAAGTCATGAAAGTGTACATTCTTGACTTTATTGATTGCAGAGGAAAGGCTTTCAGTATTCCACTATGGAGCATATTGATAACTCTGGGCTTTTTGTATACGTTTATTATATTTATGTAGGTTCCATTGATTCCTAGAATGAGTGTTTTCATGATGAAAGGGTACTGAATATTGTCCATTTATTTCTCTGCATCATTTGATATGATTATATGGTATAAACTTCATTCTGTGTATGTGGTCTTTTTAACATTTCTATTTGTTGAAACACCCTTGAATTCTACAAATAATTCTGAATTTTTCATGGCATATATATATATATTTTTTTTTAAATATTTATTTGGCTGTGCCGGGTCTTAGTTGTGGCACACCAGATCTTCGATCTTCATTGCGGCATGCGGGATCTTTTAGTTGCGGGGTGCGTGATCTTTTAGTTGTGACATGCGGGATTTTTAGTTGCGGCATGCGAACTCTTAGTTGTGGCATGTGGGATCTAGTTCCCTGACCAGGGATTGAACCCGGACCCCCTGCACTGGGAGCGCAGAGTCTTAGCCACTGGACCACCAGGGAAGTCCCCATGGCGTATAACTATATTAATGTCCTTTATAATGTAGCTTGATAGTATTTTATTGAAGGCTCTGTAGCTGTATTCATCACAGATATTGGTTTGTAGGTTTGTATTTTTTTTAAATAATTTGGACTGTCTTTGTTTGGCTTTGAAATGTGGTAACCCTGGACTCACAGAAACTGTTTTGATAATTTCTCTTTACACTTTGGAAACGTTTGTGGAGAATTGGTGTTACTTTTTCTTGAAATGTTGGTGGAATCATCCAGGTAATTCGTCTGCTTTAGGGATTCTTTTTTTTTTTTTTTTTTTTTTTTTTTTTTTTTTTTTGCGGTACGCGGGCCTCTCACTGTTGTGGCCTCTCCCGTTGCGGAGCACAGGCTCCGGACGCGCAGGCTCAGCGGCCACGGCTCACGGGCCCAGCCGCTCCGCGGCATGTGGGATCCTCCCGGACCGGGGCGCGAACCCGGTTCCCCTGCATCGGCAGGCGGACGCGCAACCACTGCGCCACCAGGGAAGCCCCAAGGGATTCTTAAAATTACTTTTTTTCGTCTATTTAATGGTTGTACTTTTGTTGTGGTTTTTAAAAATCCCTTCGTGATAAAGTCTGAGTAGGTTATATCTTTCTAGAAATTCAATCTCTTTTTTTCAAAATGTCCAATTTGTTGGTGTAATATTGTTCATAGCAGTGTCTTGTAATTACTTTCAGTTTTATGGTATTATTTATAATGTCTCTTTACTTCTGATTTTACTTACATCTTCTCTCTTATATTCTTCATCTAGGTAAGGATTTGTCATGTTTGTTTAAAATTGTAAAGTATATTCACTCAAAGTAGTAAGTGGGATAATTTGCTATTTGATATCTTTCAGCCATACTTCTCATGACATTCAGGGTTTGTTGCCAAAGAAGCCATGCATAGAAGATGTATTCCAAAAAATTACTGCTGGGAAAATAAGAAAGCTGTCACCTTGGAAATTTATATTTAATACAAGACTGGGAATGTAAGGGAGCATGTGAAGTGTTGAAAGGATATTATTATGGACATAAACAAATTTTGACATTTACCCATATTGAAAACATTACTCTGAAAAGAAATCAAGGATGTAGGTCCAATTGGGGAAAAAATCTATTCTACAATAATATTTGCAGAAAAAAATACATTTTTGAAAGCAAAGACCCACATTATTATTTTTTTTAAATCCATATTCTCTGAAAGGAAATTTGAAAAATATGGAAAGTCATCTACCCTATGCTGCAAATAATCATTCAGATCATTATGAATATAGGCTTGGATTAAACACTTATTCAAACATGTGAAAACCAGAGGTTTAAAAATGAAGAAGGAATATCCCAATATGATCAATTTGAGAGGTCCCTTACCAAGGGTTCATTATTCTTTAACCAGCAAACATTTTCTCCCTGTTCTGAACTCTGTAATGTTGATAATAAAGGGAGAGTCTTTATCCAACCATCATCCTTCAGTAGGTATCATAGTAGAGATAATGTGGAACAACATTACATGTGTAATCAAATGAGTGACACCTTAAGCAAAAGCCCTATGTTCAATAATTATGAGAGTGTTTATAATGGAACTGGAGGATATCCATGCATTGAAACTGGGAATACCATTGACCAAGACTCAAATCTTATGAAACATCAGAGAACTCAATTTTCAGAGAACCATTATTTAAGGAATGAATGTAGTAATGTCCTTTGTCAAAGCTCAGGTCTTATTACCCATGAGACTATCCATATTGGAGAGAAGAATTACACATTTAGTGAATGTGGTAGAGTTCTTAATCAGTCTTCAAAACTTACTCAACATCAGGATAGTCACACTAGGAAAGAACATTACAAGTGCAATAAATGTGGGAAAGTCTATAATCAATTATTAAATCTAAATAGACATAGGAAAATCCATACTGGAGGGAAACACTACAAATGTAAAGAATGTGGCAAAGCCTTTACCCAATGCTCAGTTCTTACTCAACATCAGAGAATTCATATTGGGGAGAAACCATACAAATGTAAAGTATGTTGTAAAACCTTTACCTGGCACTCAGCATTTACTCAACATCAGAGAATTCATACTGGGGAGAAACCATACACATGTAAAGAATGTGGCAAAGCCTTTACCCATTGCTCAATTCTTACTCAACACCAGATAATTCATAAGCAGAGAAGCTTTACAAATATGGCAAAACTTTTAACCAGAGCTGTCACCTCCCTCAACATCAGAGAGTGCATGCAGGAGAGAGACACTACAAGTGTAATAAGTGATGAAAGACATTAGTCCTAAATATACACATTTGAAAACACCAAAAAGTTCATACTGGAAAGAAAGTTTAATGACATGAAAGATGTAAGAAAGATTTTAATAAAAAATCAAATGCAAATAAATATCACATAAGTCATAGTAGATAGCATTCAGTCAATAACTGTTTTCTGGTATTAGTCTAAATCAGAACATTATAGAAAATAATCCAAAATTAAAAGACTTTGAAAAATTATTTGTTAGTATGGATCATCAAGGCAATGGATGATTGCACAGGTATAATTATTAACATTGTGTCCTTATTTATAGTGACATTATTTGAGATTACTTGAAAACAAAAATTAACATAACTCTCAAATTATGACATGCAATGCTTTTATTTCTAGTGTGTATGTGAACTCATGGTTTTGACTGTTACTGCCTTAAAAATAGAGAAGCCCTTCTATATGAGGTGTGAATCACTTATATCTACTTTTCCATGGCAGACTAAGAATCCTGAAATGTAAAATGAAAATCTAAATTGATGATTCAGGGAATCATCTTCATATTAAAGTATATGGAGGATCATTCTAAATTTTAAATAGTTGTGCCACTTGCTTTTTACAGATAAAAAACTGCAGTTTTTTAAAGTCTTAATGGATTGTCATAATAGTAATAGATAGTAGTCATAAACATTAGTTGACATGGTTGAAATAAAGACATCTTCACAGATATACAAGAAAATTATAGGTAACCCTTTAGTAAAAGGTCATAAAATTAATGTCCTTTCATGTTCACTAAATGATTAGTCTCAGTTTTGTAAAGCATAGAAATCACAATTCTAAGATCATTATATCAGAAGAACAAGAATGCTTTTGAATTCTTGTAATCTGTATTTTGTTCTAGGATCATACATTTGATTTTGAAAGGCTTTATTTAGACTATGTGTGAACTTAATATATGTTAATAAAACTGAATGGTTTTTAATGTGTGAAACTTGTTAATTAATGAAGTGTGACCCCACAACCAACATTAACCTCTCCCACCTTATTTAAAGTTGTAGGTAAAAGACAGTAACAAACTATCTGGTAACACAGTGGGATGACCTCTCTAGTAATCCCTTTTCCTCTTGTATTTATATCTCATATAATTTGAGATTACGTTTTCCACAATTTGCTTCTTGTATTGCTCCCTCCCTTTTGTAACTGCCGGGACATTATGATGGCTATAATGAGGATTATACAGAAGTATCATTGGTAGTTTACCAAAATTAAACCATGATATTGCTGCTACAGAATAAGTTTTTTAAAAATATTTTTAACATCTTTATTGGAGTATAATTGCATTACAATTGGGTGTTAGTTTCTGCTCTATAACAAAGTGAATCAGCTATAGATATTTATATATCCCAATATCTCCTCCCTCTTGCATCTCCCTCCCACCCTCCCTATACCACCCCTCTAGGTGGACACAAAGCACCAAGCTGATCTCCTTGTGCTATGTGGCTGCTTCCCACTAGCTATCTATTTTACATTTGGTAGTGTATATATGTCCATGCCACTCTCTCACTTCATCCCAGCTTCCCCTTCCCCATCTCCTCAAGTCCATTCTCTACATCTGCGTCTTTATTCCCGTCCTGCCGCTATGTTCTTCAGAACCTTTTTTTTTTTTAGATTCCATATATATGTGTTAGCATACAGTATTTGTTTTTTTCTCTTTCTGACTTACTTCACTCTGTATGACAGTCTCTAGGTCCATCCACCTCACTACAAATAACTCAGTTTCGTTTCTTTTTATGGCTGAGTATATTCCATTGTATATATGTGCCACATCTTTATCCATTCATCTGTCGATGGACACTTAGGTTAATTCCATGTCCTGGCTATTGTAAATAGAGC
>NC_041230.1:2495592-2497198 GCF_002837175.3 Physeter macrocephalus
TGTTCTCCATAGTGGCTGTATCAATTTACATTCCCACCAACAGTGCAAGAGGGTTTCCTTTTCTCCACACCCTCTCCAGCATTTATTGTTTGTAGATTTTTTGATGATGGCCATTGTGACTGGTGTGAGGTGATACCTCATTGTAGTTTTGATTTGCATTTCTCTAATGATTAGTGATGTTGAGCATCCTTTCATGTGTTTGTTGGCAATCTGTATATCTTCTTTGGAGAAATGTCTAGGTCTTCTACCCATTTTTGGATTGGGTTGTTTGTATTTGTTATATTGAGATGCATGAGCTGCTTGTATATTTTGGGGATTAATCCTTTGTCAATTGCTTCATTTGCAACTATTTTCTCCCATTCTGAGGGTTGTCTTTTTGTCTTGTTTATGGTTTCCTTTGCTGTGTAAAAGCTTTTAAGTTTATTAGGTCCCATTTGTTTATTTTTAAGGTGACCATATGTGCAAGGGTTTATCTCTGGGCTTTCTATCCTGTTCCATTGATCTATATTTCTGTTTATGTGCCAGTGCCATACTGTTTTTTTGTTTTTGTAAAGTTAACTAATCTTGTGGTATTTTTTTATATGTATCTTTTTTAAAAAAATATCTTTATTGGAGTATAATTGCTTTACAGTGTTGTGTTAGTTTCTGCTGTATAACTCCTTTTATTTTTTTTGGTCTCCCTTTTTTTGTTACATCTTTATTGGACTACAATTGCTTTGCAGTGATGTGTTATTTTCTGCTTTATAACACAGTGAATCAGTTACACATATACATATGTCTCCATATCTCTTCCCTCTTGTGGTTCACCTGTACCATTTTTCTAGGTTCCACATATATGTGTTAATGTACGATATTTGTTTTTCTCTTTCTGACTTCACTCTGTATGACAGTCTCTAGATCCATCCACGTCTCAACAAATGATTCAACTTTGTTCCTTTTTATGGCTGAGTAATATTCCATAGTATATATGTACCACATCTTTATCCATTTCTAACTGGTGTGAGATGATACCTTATTGTAGTTTTGATTTGCATTTCTCTAATAATTAGTGATGTTGAGCAGCTTTTCATGTGCTTCTTGGCCATCTGTATGTCTTCTTTGGAGAAATGTCTATTTAGGTCTTCTGCCTGTTTTTGGATTGGGTTGTTGGTTTTTTTTAATATTGAGCTGCATGAGCTGTTTATATAATTTGGAGGTTAATCCTTAGTCTTATGATTCATTTTCAAATATTTTCTCGCATTCTGATGGTTGTCTTTTTGTCGTTTATTGTTTCCTTTGCTCTGCAAAAGCTTTTAAGTTTAATTAGGTCCAATTTGTTTATTTTTGTTTTTATTTCCATTACTCTGGGAGGTGGATCAAAAATGATCTTGCTTTCATTTATGTCAAAGAATGTTCTTCCTATGCTTTCCACAAATATTTTTATAGTGCCCAGTTTTACATTTAGGACTCTAATCCATTTTGTGTTTATTTTTGTGTATGGTGTTAGGGAGTGTTCTAATTTCATTCTTTTACATGTAGCTGTCCAGTTTTCCCAGCACCACTTGTTGAAGAGACTGTCTTTTCTCCATTGTATATCCTTGCCTCCTTTGTCATAGATTAGTTGACC
>NC_041230.1:2498237-2499214 GCF_002837175.3 Physeter macrocephalus
AGTTTTTATCATACATGGGTGTTGAATTTTGTCAAAAGCTTTTTCTGCATCTATTGAGATGATCATATGATTTTTATCCTTCAATTTGTTAAGATGGTGTATCGCATTGATTAATTTGCAAATATTAAAGAACTCTTGCATCTCTGAGATAAATCCCACTTGATCATGGTCTATCATCCTTTTAATGTGTTGTTGGATTCTGTTTGCTAGTATTTTGTTGAGGATTTTTGCATCTATATTCATGAGTGATATTGGTCTGTAATTTTCTTTTTTTTGTAGTATCTTTGTCTGGTTTTACTATCAGGGTGATGGTGGCCTCATAGAATGAGTTTGAGAGTGTTCCTTCCTCTGCAATTTTTGGAAGAGTTTGAGAAGGATGGGTGTTAATTCTTCTCTGAATGTTTGATAGAATTCACCTGTGAAGCCATCTGGTCTGGGACTTTTGTTTGTTGGAAGATTTTTAATGACAGTTTCAATTTCATTACTTGTGATTGGTCTGTTCATATTTTCTATTTCTTCCTGGTTCAGTTTTGGAAGATTATACCTTTCTTAGAATTTCTCCATTTCTTCCAGGTTGTCCATTTTATCGGAATAGAGTTGCTTGTAGTAGTCTCAGGATGCTTTGTATTTCTGCAGTGTCTGTTGTAAGTTCTCCTTTCTCATTTCTACTTCTATTGATTTGAGTCCTCTCCCTCTTTTTCTTGATGAGTCTGGCTAATGGTTTATCAATTTTGTTTATCTTCTCAAAGAACCAGCTTTTAGTTTTATTGATCTTTGTTATTGTTTTTTTCTATTTCATTTATTTCTGCACTGCTCTTTATGATTTCTTTCAGTCTAGTAACTTTGGGTTTTGTTTGTTCTTCTTTCTCTAGTTCCTGTAGGTGTAAGGTTAGATTTTTTATTTGAGATGTTTCTTGTTTCTTGAGGTGGGATTATATTGCTATAAACTTCCCTCTTACAACTGCTTTTGTTGCATC
>NC_041230.1:2499317-2499762 GCF_002837175.3 Physeter macrocephalus
GGTATTTTTTGATTTCCTCTTTGATTTCTTCAGTGATCTCTTGGTTATTTAGTAACACATTGTTAAGCCTCCATGTGTTTGTGTTTTTAACGTTTTTTCCCCTGTAATTGCTTTCTAATCTCATAGCGTTGTGGTCAGAAAGGATGCTTGATACGATTTCAATTTTCTTAAATTTACTGAGGCTTGATTTGTGACCCAGGATGTGATCTATCCTGGAGAATGCTCCGTGCGCACTTGAGAAGAAAGTGTAATCTGCTGTTTTTGGATGGAATGTTCTATAAATATCAATTAAATCTATCTGGTCTATTGTGTCATTTAAAGCTTGTTTTTCCTTATTAATTTTCTGTTTGGATGATCTGTCCATTGGTGTAAGTGAGGTGTTAAAGTCCCCCACTATCACTGTGTTACTGTCGATTTCCTCTTTTTTAGCTGTTAGCAGTTGCCT
>NC_041230.1:2499893-2507774 GCF_002837175.3 Physeter macrocephalus
TTTAAAGCTTGTTTTTCCTTATTAATTTTCTGTTTGGATGATCTGTCCATTGGTGTAAGTGAGGTGTTAAAGTCCCCCACTATCACTGTGTTACTGTCGATTTCCTCTTTTTTTAGCTGTTAGCAGTTGCCTTATGTGTTGAGGTGCTCCTATGTTGGGTGCATATATATTTACAATTGTTATATCTTCTTCTTGGATTGATCCCTTGATCATTACGTAGTGTCCTCTCTTGTCTCTCTTAACATTCTTTATTTTAAAGTTTATCTTATCTGATACGAGTATAGCTACTCCAGCTTTCTTTTGATTTCCATTTGCATGGAATATCTTTTTCCATCCCCTCACTTTCAGTCTGTATGTGTCCCTAGGTCTGAAGTGGGTCTCTTGTAGACAGCATATAGATGGGTTTTGTTTTTGTATCCATTCAGCAAGCCTGTGTTTTTTGGTTGGAGCATTTAATCCATTCACATTTAAGGTCTTAGAGAAGTTCCTTTAGCATTTATTGTAGAGCTGGTTTGGTGGTGCTGAATTCTCTTAGCTTTTGCTTGTCTGTAAAGCTTTGATTTCTCCATTGAATCTGAATTAGATTCTTGCTGGGTAGAGTAATCTTGTTTGTAGTTTCCTCCCTTTCATCACTTTAAGTATATCATGCTACTCCCCTCTGGCTTGTAGAGTTTCTGCTGAGAAATCAGCTGTTAACCTTATGGGAGTTCCCTTGTATGTTATTTGTCGTTTTTCCCTTGCTGTTTTCAATAATTTTTCTTTGTCTTTAATTTTGCCAATTTGATTACTATGTGTCTCGGCGTGTTTCTCCTTGGGTTTATCCTGTACGGGACTCTCTGCGCTTCCTGGACTTGGGTGCCTATTTCCTTTCCCATGTTAGGGAAATTTTCGACTACAATCTTCACATGTTTTTTCTGGTCCTTTCTCTCTCTCTTCTCTTTCTGGGACCCCTATAATGCGAATGTTGTTGCATTTAATTGTTGTCCCAGAGGTCTCTTAGGCTGTCTTCAATTCTTTTCATTCTTTTTTTTTTAAATTCTGTTCTGCAGCAGTGAATTCCACCAGTGTGTCTTCCAGGTCACTTATCCGTTCTTCTGCCTCAGTTATTCTGCTATTGATTCCTTCTAGTGTAGTTTTCATTTCAGTTATTATATTGTTCATCTCTGTTTTTTAATTCTTTGTTAAACATTTCTTTCATCTTCTCAATCTTTGCCTCCATTCTTTTCCTAAGGTCCTGGAACATCTTCACTATCATTATTCTGAATTCTTTTTCTGGAAGATTCCCTACCTCCATTTCATTTAGTTGTTTTTCTGGGGTTTTATTTTGTTCCTTCATCTGGTACATAACCCTCTGCCTTTTCATCTTGTCTTTCTGTGAATGTGGTTTTTGTTCCCCAGGCTGCAGGATTGTAGTTCTTCTTGCTTCTGCTGTCTGCCCTCTCATGGATGAGGCTAAGAGGCTTGTGGAAGTTTCCTGATGGGAGGGACTGTTGACGGGTAGAGCTGGCTGTTCCTCTGATGGGCAGAGCTCAGTAAAACTTTAATCCACTTGTCTGCTGATGGGTGGGGCTGGGTTCCCTCCCTGTTGGTTGTTTGACCTGAGGCGACCCAACACTGGAGCCTACCTGGGCTCTTTGGTGGGTCTAATGGCAGACTCTGTGAGGGCTCACGCCAAGGAGTACTTCCCAGAAATTCTGCTGCCAGTGTCCTTGTCCCTTGGTGAGCCACAGCTGCAGGAGGCCCTCCAACACTAGCAGGTAGGTCTGGTTCAGTCACCCCTGGGGTCACTGCTCCTTCCCCTGGGTCCCGATGCGCACACTACTTCGTGTGTGCCCTCCAAGAGTGGAGTCTCTGTTTCCCCCAGTGCTGCCGAAGTCCTGCAATCAAATCCCACTAGACTTCAAAGTCTGATTCCCTGGGAATTCCTCCTCCCGTTGCCAGACCCCCAGGTTGGGAAGCCTGACATGTGGCTCAGAACCTTCACTCCACTGGGTGGACTTCTGTTGTATAAGTGTTCTCCAGTTTGTGAGTCACCCACCCAGCAGTTATGGGATTTGATTTTATTGTGGCAGCGCCCCTTGTACCATCTCATTGTGGCTTCTGCTTTGTCTTTGCCTGTGGGGTATCTTTTCTGGTGAGTTCCAGTGTCTTCCTGTCGATGATTGTTCACTAGTTAGTTGTGATTCTGGTGTTCTCGATAGAGGGAGTGAGAGCATGTCCTTCTACTCTGCCATCTTGAACCAATCTCCGGTATTTTATTCTTTTTGTTGCAGTGGTAAATAGGATTGTTTCCTTAATTTCTCTTTCAGATTTTTCATCATTAGTGTATAGGAATGCAAGAGATTTCTGTGCATATTTTTGTATCCTACTCTACCAAATTCATTGATTAGCTCTAGTAGTTTTCTCGTAGCTTCTTTAGGACTCTCTATGTATAGTATTATGTCATCTGCAAACAGCAACAGTTTTACTTCTTTTCTGATTTGGATTCCTTTTATTTATTTTCCTTCTCTGATTGCTGTGGCAAAAACTTCCAAAACTGTGTTGAATAATAGTGTTGAGAGTGGGCAACCTTGTCTTGTTCCTGATCTTAATGGAAGTGGTTTCAGTTTTTCACCATTGAGAACAATGTTGGCTGTGGGTTTGTCATACATGGCCTTTATTGTGTTGAGGTAATTTCCCTCTATGCCTACTTTCTGGAGGGTTTTATCTTAAATCGGTGTTGAATTTTGTCGAAAGCTTTTTCTGAATTTATTGAGATTATCATATGGTTTTTATCCTTCAATTTGTTAATATGGTGTATCACATTGATTGATTTGTGTATATTGAAGAATCCTTGTATCCCTGGGATAAATCCCACTTGATCATGGCGTATGATCCTTTTAATGTGTTGTTGGATTCTGTTTGCTAGTATTTTGTTGAGGATTTCTGCATCTATCTTCATCAGTGATATTGGCCTGTAGTTTTGTTTTTTTTTGTGGCATCTTAGTCTGGTTTTGGTATCGGGGTGATGGTGGTCTCATAGAATGTGGTTGGGAGTCTTTCTCCCTCTGCTATATTTTGGAAGAGTTTGAGAAGGATAGGTTTTAGCTCTTCTCTAAATGTTTGATAGAATTTGCCTGTGAAGCCATCTGTTCCTGGGCTTTTGTTTGTTGGAAGATTTCTAATCACAGTCTCAATTTCAGTGCTTGTGATTGGTCTGTTTATATTTTCTATTACTTCGTGGTTCAGTCTCGGAAGGTTCAGTCTCGGAAGAGTTTGTCCATTTCTTCCAGGTTGTCCATTTCATTGGCATATATTTGCTTATAGTAATCTCTTTGTCCATTTCATTGGCATATAGTTGCTTGTAGTAATCGCTCATGATCCTTTGTATTTCTGTAGTGTCAGTTGTTACTTCTCCTTTTCCATTTCTAATTCTATTGATTTGAGTCTTCTCCCTTTTTTCTTGATGAGTCTGGCTAATGGTTTATCAATTTTGTTTATCTTCTCGAGGAACCAGCTTTTAGTTTTATTGATCTTTGCTATTGTTTCCTTTATTTCTTTTTCATTTATTCCTGATCTGATCTTTATTATTTCTTTCCTTGTAACTTTGGGGGATTTTTGTTCTTCTTCCTCTGATTGCTTTAGGTGTAAATATAGGTTGTTTATTTGAGATGTTTCTTGTTTCTTGAGGTAAGCTTGTATTGCTATAAACTTCCCTCTTAGAACTCTTGGTTATTTAGTAGTGTAGTGTTTAGCCTCCATGTGTTTTTATTTTTTACAGATTTTTTCCCTGTAATTGATATCTAGTCTCATAGCGTTGTGGTTGGAAAAGATACTTGATATGATTTCAATTTTCTAAAGTTTGCAAAGGCTTGATTTGTGACCCAGAATATGATCTATCCTGGAGAATGTTCCATGAGCACTTGAGAAGAAAGTGTAATCTGCTGTTTTTGGATGGAATGTCCTATAAATATCAATTAAGTCCATCTTGTTTAATGTGTCATTTAAAGCTTCTGTTTCCTTATTTATTTTCATTTTGGATGATCTGTCCATTGGTGAAAGTGGGATGTTAAAGTCCCCTACTATGATTGTGTTACTGTTAATTTCCCATTTTATGGCAGTTAGCATTTGCCTTATGTATGAAGATGCTTCTTTATTGGGTGCATAAATACTTACAATTGTTCTGTCTTCCTCTTGAATTGATCCCTTGATCATTATGTAGTGTCCTTCTTTGTCTCCTGTAATAGTCTTTGTTTTAAAGTCTATTTTGTCTGATATGAGAATTGCTACTCCAGCTTTCTTTTGATTTCCATTTGCATGGAATATATTTTTCCATCCCCTCAGTTTCAGTTTGTGTGTGTTCCTAGGTCTGAAGTGGGTCTCTTGTAGACAGCATATATATGGGTCTCCTGTTCTCCTGTATGGGACTCCCTGCACTTCCTGGACTTGGGTGGCTATTTCCTTTTCCATGTTAGGGAAATTTTTGACTATAATCTCTTCAACTATTTTCTCTGGTCGTTTCTTTCTCTCTTTTCCTTCTGGGACCCCTATAATGCGAATGTTGTTGAATGAGATCCTTGCTGGGTAGAGTAATCTTGGTTGTAGGCTTTTCCCTTTCATCAGTTTAAATATGTCCTGCCACTCCCTTCTGGCTTGCAGAATTTCTTCTGAAAGATCAGCTGTTAACTTTATGGGGATTCCCTTGTATGGTAATTGTTGCTTTTCTCTTTTGACTTTAATATTTTTTCTTTGTGTTTAATTTTTGACCATTTGATTAATATGTGAAGTGATGTGTTTCTCCTTGGATTTATCCTTATGGGACTCTCTGAGCTTCCTGGACTTGACTATTTCCTTCCCCATATTAGGGAAGTTTTCAATTTCTTCAAATATTTTCTCCATCCCTTTCTTTTTCTCTTCTTCTTCTGGGACCCCTATAATTCAAATGTTGGTGCGTTCAGTGTTGTTTCAGAGGTCTCTGAGATTGTCCTCAATTCTTTTCATTCTTTTTTCTTTATTCTGCTCTGTAATAGTTATTTCCACTATTTTATCTTCCAGGTCAGTTATCCATTCTTCTGCCTCAGTTATTCTGCAAATGATTCCTTCTAGAGAATTTTAAATTTCATTAATTTTGTTGTTCATCATTGTTTGTTTGCTCTTTAGTTCTTCTAGGTCCTTGTTAAACGTTTCTTGTATTTTCTCCATTATATTTCCAAGATTTTGGATCATCTTTACTGTCATTACTCTGAATTCTTTTTCAGGTAGACTGTGTATTCCCTCTTCATTTGTTAGGTCTGGTGGGTTTTTACCTTGCTCCTTCATCTGCTGTGTGTTTTTCTGTCTTCTCACTTTGCTTATCTTAGTGTGTTTAGGGTCTCCTTTTCACAGGCTGCAGGTTCATAGTTCCTTTTGTTTTTGGTGTCTGCCCCCAGTTCATAAGGTTCGTTCAGTGGGTTGTGTAGGCTTCCTGGTGGAGGGGACTGGTGCCTGTGTTCTGGTGGATGAGTCTAAACCTTGTCCTTCTGCTGGGCAGGACCGCATCCGGTGGTGTGTTTTGGGGCGTCTGTAAACTTATTGTGACTTTAGGCAGCCTCTCTGCTAATGGGTGAGGTTGTGTTCCTGTCTTTCTAGTTGTTTGGTATAGGGTGTCCAGCACTATAGCTTGCTGGTCGTTGAGTGGAGCTGGGTCTTAGCGTTGAGATGGGGATCTCTGGGAGAGCTTTTGCCGTTTGATATTATGTGCGGCCGGGAAGTCTCTGGTGGACCAATGTCCTGAACTCGGCTCTCCCACCTCAGAGGCTCAGGCCTGACACCTGGCCAGAGCACCAAGACCCTGTCAGCCACACGGTCAGAAGAAAAGGGAGGGAGGGAGGGAGGGAGGAAGGGAGTGAGAGAGGAAGGAAGGAAAGAAGGAAGGAAGGAAGGAAGGAAGGAAGGAAGGAAAAAAGAAAGAAACAAAGAAGTTATTAAAGTAGAAAGAAATTATTGAAAATAAAAAAGTAATAAAAAAATGAAAGAGAGAAAGAAGAGAGCAACCAAACCAAAGAAACAAATCCACCAATGATAAAAAGCACTAAAAACTATACTTTAAAAAAAAGACAGTCAGAACCCTAGGACAAATGGCAAAAGCAAAGATATACAGACAAAATCACACAAAGAAGCATACATATATCTTCTACCAATGATAATAAGCTCTAAATACTAAACTAAGATAAACATAAAACGGTCAGAAGAAAAGGGAGGGAGGGAGGGAGGGAGGAAGGGAGTGAGAGAGGAAGGAAGGAAAGAAGGAAGGAAGGAAGGAAGGAAGGAAGGAAGGAAAAAAGAAAGAAACAAAGAAGTTATTAAAGTAGAAAGAAATTATTGAAAATAAAAAAGTAATAAAAAAATGAAAGAGAGAAAGAAGAGAGCAACCAAACCAAAGAAACAAATCCACCAATGATAAAAAGCACTAAAAACTATACTTTAAAAAAAAGACAGTCAGAACCCTAGGACAAATGGCAAAAGCAAAGATATACAGACAAAATCACACAAAGAAGCATACATATATCTTCTACCAATGATAATAAGCCCTAAATACTAAACTAAGATAAACATAAAACCAGAAAAAAATTACATGCAGAAAGCAATCCCCAAATCTACAGTTCCTCCCAAAGTCCACCGCCTCAATTTTGGGATGATTCTTTGTCTATTCAGGTATTCCAGAGATGCAGGTACATCAAGTTGATTGTGGAGATTTAATCCATTGCTCCTGAGGCTTCTGGGAGAAATTTCCCTTTCTCTTCTTCATTTGTACAGTTCCTGGGGTTCAGCTTTGGATTTGGCCTCGCCTTTGCATGTAGGTCACCTGAGGGTGTCTGTTCTTCACTCAGATAGAACGGGGTTAAAGTAGCAGCTGATTAGGGGGCTGTGACTCACTCAGGATGGGGGGAGGAAGGGGTACAGAATGTGGGGCGAGACTGGGGCAGCAGAGGCCGGCGTGACATTGCAGCAGCCTGAGGCACATCGTGTGTTCTCCTGGGGAAGTTGTCCCTGGATCATGGGACCGTGGCAGTGGCGGGCTGCACTGGCTCCCAGGAGAAGTGTGGATAGCGACCTGTGCTTGCACACAGGCTTCTTGGTGGCTGCAGCAGCAGCTTTAGCATCTCATGCCCATCTCTGGGGTCGATGTTGATAGCCACAGCTCACGCCCATCTCATTCAGGCGGTGCTCTGAATCCCCTCTCCTCACGCACCCCGAAACAATGGTCTCTTGCCTCCCCAGAAAGTCCAGACTTTTTCCCAGACTCCCTCCTGGCTAGCTGTGGCACACTAGCCCCCTTCAGGCTGTGTTCACACAGCCACCCCCAGTCCACTCCCTGGGGTCTGACCTCCGAAGAAGCCAGAGTCTCAGGTCCCAGCCCCCACCTGTCCTGGCAGGTGAGCAGACGAGCCTCTCAGGCTGGTGGGTGCTGGTCGGCACCGATCCTCTGTGTGGGAATCTCTCTGCTTTGCCTTCTGCACACCTGTTGCTGTGCTCTCCTCCGTGGCTCCAAAGCTTCCCCCCACCACCCGTCTCCACCAATGAAGGGGCTTCCTAGTGTGTGGAAACTTTTCCTCCTTCACAGCTCCCTCCCAGAATTGCAGGTCCCGTCCCTATTCTTTTGTCTCTATTTCTTCTTTTTTCTTTTGCCCTACCCAGGTACATGTGCAGTTTCTTGCCTTTTGGGAAGTCTGAGGTCTTCTGCCAGAGTTCAGTAGGAGTTGTTCCACATGTAGATGTATTTCTGATGTATTTGTGGGGAGGAAGGTGATCTTCACGTCTTACTCCTCTGCCATCTCGAAGGTCTCCTCTAAAGTTTCCTACTATTATTGTGTTACTGTCAAATTCTCCCTTTTTTTTTTTTTTTTTTTTTTTTTTTCAGTA
>NC_041230.1:2507961-2537607 GCF_002837175.3 Physeter macrocephalus
ACCAGGGAAGCCCAAATTCTCCCTTTTTGTCAGTTAATATTTGCTTTATGTATTGAGGTGCTCCTATGTTGGGCACGTATATATTTACAATTGTTATATCTTCTTCTTGGATTGACTTCTTGATCATTATGTTATGTCCTTCTTTGTCTCTTTTAAGTCTCTAAAATTTACTTTGTATGAAACCAGTATTGCTACCCTAACTTTCTTCTGTTTCCATTTGTATAGACTACATTTTCCCATTCCCCCACTTTCAGTCAGTGTGTGTCTTTAGATCTGAAGTGTGTCTCTTGTAGACAGCATATATACAGGTCTTATTTTTGTATCCATTCAGCCACTCTCTCTTTTGACTGGAGCATTTACTCCATTTACATTTAAAGTAATTATTGATATGTATGTTCTTATTGCCATTTTGTTAATTGTCTGGGGGTTGCTTTGTAGGTCTTTTTAGTTCCTTCTTTTTGTTCTCTTGTGATTTGATGACTATCTTTAGTGTTATGTTTGGATTCCTTTTAGTTTTTTGTGTATGTGTCTATTATAGATTTTTGGTTTATGGTTACCATCAGGTTCATATATAGCAATCTATATACCTATGTGATTATTTAAAGTTGCTATCTCTTAATTTAAAATGCATATTAACAACACTGCATTTGTACTCTCCTCCCCTAATGATTACTGTTTTGATACCATATTTTACATGTAATTCTTTTGTGTATACCTGAACAGCTTATTGTGGATATAGATGATTTGTACTACATTTGTCTTTTAACCTTCCTACTAGGTTTTATTTTTTTAGCTCTTTTTTTAAAAAAAAAAATTATTTATTTAATTTATTTATTGTTGGCTGCATTGGGTCTTTGTTGCTGCATGTGGTCTTTCTCTAGTTGCGGTGAGCAGGGGCTACTCTTAGTTGTGGTGCACGGGCTTCTCATTGTGGTGGCTTCTTTTGTTGTGGAGCATGGGCTCTAGATGTGCGGGCTTCAGGAGTTGTGGCTTGCGGGCTCTAGAGGGCAGGCTCAGTAGTTGTGGTGCACAGGCTTAGTTGCTCCATGGCATGTGGGATCTTCCTGGACCAGGGCTTGATCCCATGTCCCCTGCATTGGCAGGCAGATACTTAACCACTGCGTTACTATGGAAGCCCCCTACTATATTTTTATGTGGATGATTTCCTACCCTTACTATATGTTTGCCTTTACCAATAAGCTATTTTTTCATTTCATAATTTTCATGCTTCTAGTTGTGGCCTTTTTTACTTACAGAATTTCCTTTAACATTTCTTATAAAGGTGGTTTGGTGGTTCTGAACTCTTTCAGCTTCTGCTTGTCTGTGAAACTTTTGATTTCTCCAACAAATCTGAACAAGAACCTTGCTGGTTAGAGTATTGGTTGTAGGTTTTTTCCCCTTTCATCACTTTGAATATATTGTGCCACTCCCTCTGTACTGCAGAATTTATGCTAAAAAGTCAACTGATAGCCTTATGGGAGTTCCCTTGTAAGTAACATGTTGCTTTCCCCTTGCTACTGTTAATGTTCTCGCTTTAATTTTTGCCATTTTGATTACAGTGTGTCTTCAAGAGTTCCTCTGTGGGCAATCCTATATGGGATGTTCTGCACTTCCTGAATTTGGATGTGTGTTTCCTACCCCAGGTTAGGGAAGTTTTTAGCTCTTGTGTCTTCAATTATGTTCTCAGCCCTTTGTCTCTCTCTTCTTCTTCTGGGTCCTTTATAATGCAAATATTAGTGTCCTTGATGTTGTTACAGAGAACAAAGAATTGTCCTCATTTCTTTTCCTTCTTTACTCTTTTCAGTATCAGTGGTTTCCACTATACTGTTTTCCCGTTCACTAATCCATTCCTCTGTATCACTTAGTCTGCTGTTGATTCCTTCTAGTGTGTTTTTCTTTTCAGTTATTTTATTCTTCATTTCTGGTTGTTCTTTATATCTTTTAAATGTTTATTATTTGCAGGTCAGGAATAGAGACGCAGACGTAGAGAATGGACTTGTGGACACAGTGGGGAAGGGGAGGGTGGGATGAATTGGGAGAGTAGCACTGACCTATATACACTACGATGTGTAAAATATATAGCTAGGGGGAAGCTTCTGTATAGCACAGGGAGCTCAGCTCAGTGTTCTGTGATGACCTAGAGGGATGGGATAGGAGGGTGGGAGGGAGGCTCAAGAGGGAGGGGATACATGTATACATATAGCTGATTCACTCTGTTGTACAGCAGAAACTAACACAACATTGTAAAGCAATTTACTCCCATAAAAAAAATTTCTCACTTCTCTGTGCATCCATTCTTCTCACGAGTTCTTTGACCATCCTATGATCACTATTCTGAATTCTTTCTTGGGTAGATTGCCTATCACACTTCACTTAATTCTTATCTTGTTCCTTGGTTAAGAACATGTTCTTCTGTCACCTCTTTTTGCCTAATTTGTTGGTCATATTTTTATGTATCTCATAGGTTATGTTTGTTTCCCGATGTTAGAGAAGTGGCCTTTTTCAGGAGACATCTTATGTGTCCAAGCACTGCACTCCCCTCTTGTCACCAGAGCTGTGTGCGCTAGAGGTTTCCCCTCTAATGGCTGCGTGGGTCTTTCTGTTGTGGTGGTCTAACTATGTGGGTGGTCTGGTAGGCTTTGTTGGTCCCTGGTCTGGTTGGTCCCTGGTCTTCATTGGTCCCTGGTCTGGCTGAGTACCACCTGTGCAGAGGCTTCTGGCTGGGTACTGGTTGTTAGGACTGTGTCAGGAGGTGGCTTACTGCAGAACCCTCGGTGGGGCTAGTGCTGCATTACTCATGGGTGGAGTGAGGGTCCAGGAAACCCCAGGGCTGTTGCCCACCCACTGTGGGTTAAGTCAGGTCCTGGAGTCTGGTTGCATGGCCCAGAGGTCCAGAACTTGTGCTGGATCACTGGTGGTGGGGCTGCTTTCTGACACAGTTGGCTGCAGGGCCTAGGGTATCTTGAACCTTCTGTTGCACTGCTAGTGTTTAGGTCAAAGGCCTAGCTGATCCTAGGGATGGATCTGGCCTGCTAGTGTGTGGGCTATGTCTGTAGGCTGTGTGGTTACAAGTTTCTTGCAGCTGGTGTCTGCCTGCTAGTGAGTGAAGCTGGGCCTAAGGCTAGAGCAGGCTTGTTGATTGGTGGCATTGGAGCCCAGCCAGTTCCAGGGCATGGTCTGGCTTCCTGATGTGTGGGTCAAATCCACAGACTGCAGGGCTGTCGTTTTCTTGTGGTTGGTGTCCATTCCCTAATGGAGAGGCTGGTCCTGAGTCTAGACAGGCTCCCTGCAGGGTGTTTCTCAGTCCCATGGGATTCTGGAGATGGTGCCTGCCCACTGTTAGTTGGAGCTTGGTTCCAGGTTCTCTGGCTGGAGGGCCCTGAGAGTCTTGGGTTTAGTGCCTGTGCACTAGAGAGTGGGGTCAGGTCCTGGGCCCTCTGATGGGCAGGGCCATGTCCAGGGGTGACTGTCTTAAGGCAGTGGGTGAGTCTGTGTCCATGCCATGTTAGTTTCTTGTCCTGAGGTGTCCCAGCACTGGGCCCTATAAGCTGTTTTGTCAGGGCAGGGCTGGGAACTGAGGCTATAAGCTAGAGGGAGGATTCCAAAACAGCATTTGCCAGTACCAGTGTCCACATGGTAGAATGAGCTCCCCAAAATGGCTGCTGCCAGTATCTACGTCCCCAGGGTTAGATGCAGCTGCATCCTGCCACTCCAGGAGACTCTCCAAGATTAGCAAGTAGGTCTGACCCAGGCTCTGTCAAATTACTGCTTCTATCCTGGGTCCCAGAGCATGTCAGATTTTTGTGTGTGCCCATTAAGAGTGAAGTCTCTGGGGCTTCCCTGGTGGCGCAGTGGTTGCGCGTCCGCCTGCCGATGAAAAAAAAGAGTGAAGTCTCTGTTTCCCCCAACCCTCTGGGACTCCTGAAATTAAACCCACTGGCCTTCAAAGCCAAATTCTCTGGGGGCTCATCTACTTGGTGCAGGATCCCCAGGCTGAGAAGCCCATTGTGGGGCTTGGACCTTTCTCTCTTTTGAGAGAACCTTTGCAATTTAATTATCTTCCCATTTGTGGGTCACCCACCCTGGGGCTATGGGAGTTGACTATATTGCAATTCCATCACTACCACACATCTTGTCATTCCTTCTTTATATCTTTAGTTGTAGAAGGTCTTTTCTCGTAGGTTCCAATCTTTTCACTGATGTTTGTTCTGCAAATAATTGTGCTCTTGTTGTGCCTGTGAGAGGAGGTGAGATCAGGGTTTACCTACTCCACCATTTTCTGCCAGATCTCCAGTATCTTGTTGTTTTGATTCTTTTTTTTTTTTTTTGGCAGAGATTTAATCTTTGAACTTTTAAATTTCTCTGAAATGACCTAACAAATGGGAGTTTATAGTTAATTGTGTGGCATCATTATCTTGGCATATTATAGAGGGTTTTTTTAATTGAAGTATAATTTATATACAAAATTATATCAATTTCTGGAATACAACACAATAATTCAACATTTGTATACACTGAAAAATGATTACCATAATTAGTCTAGTTACCATCTGTCACTATATAAATTACAAAATTTTTTTATTGAGAACTTTTAAGATTTACTTCTTAGCATCTTTTAAATTGGCAAAAAAAAATTTTGACTACAGTCACCATACTGTACATGTACATCATTTTATAACTGGAAATTTGTAGCTGTTGACCCCATTCACCCATTTCACCAACCCCCTACCACCCCTCGCATCTGACAGTCATCAATCTATTCTATGTATCTGTAAATTTTGTTTTGTGTTTTAGGTTCCATATATTAGTGAAATCAGGAAGTATTTGTCTTTCTCTGCCTTACTTCACTTAAACTAATAACCCTAAGAACCATCTTTGTTGTTACAAATGACAACATTTTATTCTTTTTTATGGCTGAGTAGTATTCCATTGTATGTATGTATATGTGTATGTACATATTCACACACACATATAAATCTTACATATCTATATCACATATATATATTATATATATCACATCTTTATCAATTCATCTATCAGTGGATGCTTAGTTTGTTTCCATATCTCAGCTATTGTAAATAATGCTGTAATGAAACTAGGGGTACCTATACATTTTCCAATTAGTGTTTTCTTTTTTCTTTTTTTAGGTAAATACCCGAAAGTAGAATTGCAGGATTGTATGGTAGTTCTGTTTTTAATTTTTCAAGGGATTTCCATACTGTTTTCCATAGTGGCTGCACCAGTTTACATTCCCACCAGCAGTGCACTAGGATTCCCTTTTATCCACATTCTCATCAAGACTTGTGATTTCTTGTGCTTTTTTTAATAGCCATTCTGACAGATATGAGGTGATATCATTGTGGTTTTGATTTGCATGTCCCTAATTATTAGTGCATCTTTTCATGTGCCTGTTGGCTATCTGTATGGCCATCTATTTTGGAAAAAAGAACTTGTATTTAGATCTTTTGCCCATTTTTTAGCAGGATTGCTTGCTTTTTCCTTAGTGAGCTGTATGAGTTTTTATATATTTTGGATATTAACCCCTTCTCTGTATATGATCTGCAACTATCTTCTATCATTCATTAGGTTGCCTTTTTGTTTTGTTAATGGTTCCTTTTTTGTGCATAAGCTTTTTAATATGATGTTCTCCCATTTGTTTATTTTTGCTTTTGTTGCTTTTGCTTTTGTTGTCAGATTCAGAAAATCATCTCCAAGATATATGTCAAGGAACTTGCCACATCTATGTTTTCTTCTAAGAGTTTTATGGTTTTACATCTTTCATTTAAGTCTAACCCATTTTAAGTTATTTTTTTATATGGTGTAAGATAGTGGTCCAGTTTCATTCTTTTGCATGTGGCTGCCCAGTTTTCCCAACAACATTTATTAAAAAGATTATTAAATTTTCCCATTGTATATTCTTGGTTCCTTTGTCATAAATTAATCAACCATGTATGCTTAGGTTTATTTCTATGCTCTCTATTCTTTCCATTGATCTATGTGTTTGTCTTTATGCCAAAACCATACTGTTTTCATGATCATAGCCTTGTAATAGAATTTGAAATCATAAAGCATGAAGACTCCAGTTTTTTCCTTCTTTTTCATGATTGCTTTTGCTATTTGGAATCTTTTATGGATCCATGCAAATTTTCGAATTTTTTGTCCTATGGCTGTGAAAAATGCTATTGAGATTTTGATAGGGATTGCATTGAACCTGTGTATTGCTTTAGGCAGTGTGGACATTTTAACAATATTAATTCTTTTAATTCATGAGCAAAGATTATCTAAACATCTATTTGTGTTGTCTTCAATTTCTTTCCTTAATGTCTTGTATTTTTCAGTACACAGGACTTTCATTCTCAGTTAAATTTATTCCTAGGTATTTTTTTCATGCAATTGTAAATGGAATTATTTTCTTTATTTCTTTCAGATATTTTGTTGTTAGTGTATAGAAATGCAGCTGATTTTTGTATGTTGATTCTGTATCCTGCAACTTTAATGAATTCATTTGTTAGTTCTACCATTTTGGGGACCAGTCATATATAAGATCATGTTTTCTGAAAACAGAGAATGCTTTACTTCTTCCTTTTCATTTTGGATGTCTTTTTATTCATTTTTGTGTCAGATTGCTCTGGTTAGGACTTCCAGTAGTGCCTCTAATAAGAGTAGTGAGTGTGGATATCCTTATCTGGTTCCTGAGTTTAAAGGAAAAACTTTCAGTTTTTAACCATTGGGTACAAGGTTAGCTGTGAGTGTGTAGTATATGGCCTTATTTTGAGGCATGCTCCTTCTGTTCCCAATTTATTGAGAGCTTTTGTCATATAAGGGTATTGAATTTTGTCAACTGCTTTTTCTGCATCTATTGTATATTCTTCATTCTATTAACATTGTGTATCACATTTATTGATATATATATGTCACTATATATATATATACACACATATATATGTGTGTATGTATGTGTGTGTGTGTGTGTGTATATATATATATATATATATATATATATATATAGGGGGAGAGAGAGAGAGACAGAGAGAGAGACAGAGAGACAGAGAGAGACATCCTTCCATCCCAGGCATGAATTCCACTTGATCATGGTGTATGATCTTTTTAATTTGCTGTTGGATTCGGTTAGACATTTGCTGAGAATTTTTGCATTTATATTCATTAGGCATATCAGCCTATAGATTTCCTTGTAGTTTTCCTAATCTGGCTTTGGTGTCAGAGTAATGCTGTCCTCCTAAAACTTGCTTGGGCATGTTCCCTCATCCTCAGGGGTTTTTTTGTAAGAGATTCAGAATGATTGGTCTTAGTTATTTTTTTAATATTTGGTAGAATTCACTAGTGAAACCATCTGGTCTTATGCTTTTCTTTGTTGGGAGGTTTGTGTTTATTATTTTAATGTCTTGATTTATTATTGGTCTGTCAGACTTTCTATTTATGATTCAGTCTTGGTAGGTTTCATGCTTCTGGGAATTTATTATAATTTATCTAATTTGTTGATGTATAATTTGTTAATAATATACTCTTATGGCCCTTTGTATTTCTTTGCTGTCTCATCTTTCATTTATCAGATTTTTTCACTTCTCTTTCTTTTTTCCTTGGTTAATGTAGCTAAAGGTTTGTCAATTTGCTTTATTTTTTTTAAAACACCAAGTCTTAGCTTGATTTATTTCTCTTTTTTTCTAGTCTCTTTATCCATCATTTATCCTCTTGTCTTTGCTGTTTCCTTTCTTCTTTTAATTTTATGCATAACTTTTTCTACTTCCTTGATGTGTAAAGTTTGAAAACTTTGTTTCACTTTTTTTAATGTAAGGATAAGAACTACTTTTGATGTATCCCCTAAATTGTGGTATTCTGTATATTTTTTTTTCTGTTTTTCTCAAGATACTAATTTCTCTTTTAATTTCTACTTTGATCCATTGGTTATTCCAGAGTGTGTGTGTTTTTGTTTGTTTGTTTTGAGTGTGTTATTTCCATGGATTTGTAAATTTTTTCCTGTTGATTTCTAGTTCCATATCATTGTGGTTGGAAAGCTATGAGATATGATTTTAATCTTAAATGCATTAAGATTAGCTTTGTGGCCCAGGAATGATATACCCTGGAGAATGTTTTATGTGACCTTGAGAAGAATGTGTTTTCTGGTGCTCTTGGATGGAAAGTTCTGTATATATCTCTTAGGTTTACTTTTCTAAAGTGTTACACAGATCAAGCTTCTCTCATTAAATTTCTGTCTGGACAATCTATCCATGTTTAAAAGTGGGGTATTGAAGTACCCTACTATTACTTTTTATCCCTATGGTTTTGTTAATATTTGCTTTAAATATTTACATGTTCCAGTGTTGGATGCATATATATTTATACTTGTAATACTCTCTTGATAATTTGACCCCTTTTTCACTGTATAGTAACATTCTTTGTCTTTGTGACAGATTTTGATTGAAAATATATATTATCTGAAATAAGTATAGTTACTCCTGCTCTCTTTTGATTGCTGTTTGCATGGACTTTTTCCATCCTCTCTCACTTTAACCTATATACGTCTTTAAAGTTAAAGTGTCTCTTTTTTTTTTTTTTTTTTGCAGTACGCGGGCCTCTCACTGTTGTGGCCTCTCCTGTTGGGGAGCACAGGCTTTGGACGAATCTGTGTGTGTGTATATATGTGTGTCTCTTTTTTTTTTTTTTTTTGCAGTACGCGGGCCTCTCACTGTTGTGGCCTCTCCTGTTGCGGAGCACAGGCTCTGGACGCGCAGGCTCAGCGGCCATGGCTCACTGGCCCAGCCGCTCCGCAGCATGTGGGATCTTCCCGGACCAGGGCATGAACCCGTGTCCCCTGCATCGGCAGGCAGACTCCCAACCACTGTGCCACCAGGGAAGCCCAAAGTGTCTCTCTTATACAGCATATTTTAGGTTCTTTATTTTTAAATTAATTCAACTACTTTGTGTCATTTAATTGGAGAATTTAGTCCATTAATGTTTAAATTAATTGCTGATAGGATTTATTATAACCCATTCATTTTTTTCTGTGTTGTAGTTCCATTGTAAATTTATTTTTTGATGTAGTATGAAATCTTTATCTTTTGTGTAACCACGTTTTTCCTTTGTAGTTTCCATGAAGCTAACATATCTTGTATGTAAAATATATTTAATAACTAATCTTTAATTTTACAAAATAACTCATTTTATATATACTTTACATATATATTTTCTTTTTATGTGAACAATAAATTACCCCCAGAAACACATTTATGTGTGTACACACACACACACACATATATAGAAATATACACATATTTATACATATACATTTTATAGACACATATGTGTATTGGTATATTTTTTCTCTCATGTAAGATTTATTATTCTATTTAAGGAAATAGTTTGATTTTCCTTTTCTTCACATTTGTATCATCTATCTAAGGAGTTCCTGATAATTTTGTTCATATAGGATTTTTCACATGTATGCTGTTAGATTTATTTTTATTTTATTTTATACTTTTAAAATTGCAGCCTCCCGTTTAATATACTTTGTAACTGCTTGGAATGTATATATATAAACTGTACTATATGCTTATGTTATAGCCTTTACAATATTTTATTATTTTCTGTAACAATTTTCCATTGATTCTTTGCACTTACTAGGTATATATCCATATGATCTGCAAATGGAGATAATTTTAATCCTTCCTTTCCAATGGTAATCTTTTTACTAATACCTCAAACTGTGTTAAGTAAGTTAGGTGTTCTGTCTCCTAGTGATCTTTCTGATGATTAGAGGAAATTAATCTATTACTTCTCTATAGGTGAACTAGTGTCAGGGGTATGTGACATTTCTTTGAGTACATATGCATTAATATCTTATTTTTATAATTATTACCTGTAGCATTCTTCCATGCTACTTTGTTTGCATCTATCAAATTGATCACATACCTTTTCTAAATTTGTAAACTGATTAGTTATATTTCCCAACAACCCAAACAGTAGAGTCCTGGTATAGGATTCACTTAATCTTGCTATAAAGTATTTCCCTAAGTGAGCTTGACTAAGGTATTATTTATTTTTTCTTTAAGATTTATTGAGATATAATAGACATCCAGCACTGTATAAGTTTAAGACGTACAGCATAATGATTTGACTACCATACATTATGAAACAATTATCACAATCGGTGTAGTGAACATTCATCTCATAGAGATACAAAATTAAATAGCAAAGAAATTTTGTGATAACTCTTAGGACGTACTCTCTTAACAACTTCCATATGTAACAGAGAGCAACTTTCACATATAACATAAAGCAGTATTAATTATATTTATCATATTGTATATTAAATCCCTAGTACTTATTTATCTTATAACTGGAAATTTGTAGCTTGTGGCTGCCTTCATCCAATTCCCCCTGCTACCTCACCCCGACTGTGGTAACCACAAATTGGATCTCTTTTTCTGTGAGTTTGTTTTTGAAGTATAATTGACCAACAACACTGGTAGTTCCAGTTGCCTGATGTAATGATTTGATATATCTATACATTTCAAAATGATCAGCACAGTAAGTCTATTTATGATATGTCCCCATACAAATTCTAGTATAGTAACTGGGGACAATCACCAGTCAATTCTATTATAGTAAGTGACTACATATCCAAAATTGTACACCATCACATACCGTGACTGGTTTCTTTTGCATCTGGAAGTTTGTACCTCTTGATCTCCCTCACCTATTTCTTTCCTCCTCCCACTCTCCTCTGACAACCACCTGTTTTTTCTCTGTATTTACAAATCTGGTTGGTTTTGTTGTTGCTGTTGTTACATGTTCATTTGTTTTCATTTCAGATTACGTAAATAATTGAAATGATACAGTACTTTTCTTTCTCAGTCTGACTTATTTCATTTAGCATAATACCCTCTAGATCTATTCATGTTGTCTCAAATGGCAAGATTTCATTCTTTTCTATGGCTGAGTAATATTCCACTGTGTGTGTATATAACATGTATGTATTATATATATAGTATATATTGTATATATTATATATATTATGTATATATGTGTATGTACACGTGTGTGTATATACACACACACACACATATATATGTATATATACCACTTCTTTACACATTGATTGATGGACATTTGGGTTGCTTCCATATTTTGGCTATTTTAAATAATGCTGCAGTGATTATATATATCTTTTCTAATTATTATATATTTTTTTTCTTCAGATAAATACCCCAAAGTGAAATTGCTGGAACATAGGGTAGAGCTACTTTTAATTGTTTTGACAAATCCCCATACTTTTTCCATAGTGGCTGCACCAATTTACTTCCCTCCAAAGTGCACAGTGGTTACCTTTTTCCCACATCGTCAACATTTGGATTTCTTTTAGTTGTATTTCTTGTCTAATTGCCATGACTAGGACTTCCAATACTTGTTGATAAAAGTGGCAAGCATAGGTAGCCTTCTCTTGTTCCGTATCTGAGAGAAAATGCTTTCAGCTTTTCACTGTTGAGTATAATATTTGTTGTGAATTTATCATATGTGGCCTTTATTAAGTTAATTTATGTTGCCTCTTTACCCATACTGTTGACCATTTTTATCATAAATCAGTGTTGAATTTTTTCAAAAGCTTTTTCTGCATTTATTGATTTGATCATATTTTTATTCAGTTCATTAATAAGGTAGATCATATAAGTTTGAACATATTTGCATCTATGTTCATCAGCGATATTGGCCTGTAGTTTACTTTTATGTGATATCTTTGTCATTTTGGTATCAAGGTGATGGTGACCTTGAGGAATGATTTCAGAAGCATTCCTTCCTCTCCAGTATTTTGAAATGGCTTGAGAAGTATAGGTTTAAAATGCTCTAAATGTTTGGTAGAATTTACCTATGAAGTTGTTTGGACCTGGACTTTTGTTTGCTGGGCTTATTTAAATTATTATTACTTATTCAATTACATTACTGGTAATTGGTCTGTTCATATTTTCTACTCTTTCCTGATTCAGCCTTGGGAGATTTTGTATTTATAGGAATTTGCCCATTTTTCCTAAGTTGTCCATTTTATTGGAGTATAAAATGTTCATGATAATCTCTTATAATCCTTCCTATTTCAATGGTATTATTTGAGACTTTTCCTTTTTCTTTTCCAATTTTTTGGAATTGATTCATCTCTCTTTTTTTCTTGATGAGTCTAGTTAAAGTTTATCAATTTTATCTTTTAAAAGAACCAGATCTTTCTTTGTTGATCTTTCCTATTGTTCTCTTACTCCTTTCTGATCTGATCTTTATGATTTCTTTTCTTCTACTAACGTTAGGTTTTGTTTGTTCTTCTTTTCCTAGTAACTTAAGGTATAAGGTTAGGTATCACACTTCCTGACTTCAGATTATACACAATGCTACAGTAATCAAAAGAGAATTGTATTGCCACAAAAACAGAAACATAGACGAATGGAAGAGAATGGATAGTCCAGAAGGAACCCACACAATTATGGTCAATAACTCTACTACAAGGGAGGTACAAATATACAATGGAGAAACGACATTCTCTTCAATAAGTGGTGCTGGGAAACTGGAGACCTACAGGTAAAATAATGAGATTAGAACATTTCCTCATGCTGTACACAAAGACAAACTCAAAATGGATTAAGGACCTAATGAAATACCCCAAAATCCAAAACTCATATAATATACTCTAGGTCCATCCATGTTGTTGCACATGGCTGAGTAATTTTTATATTTTATGACTGAGTAATATCCCATTATATATATGTGTGTGTGTGTGATATATATATATACATATATATGTGTGTGTGTGATATATATGTGTGTGATATATCACATCTTTTTTATCCATTCACCTGTTGATGGACATTTAGGTCTCTTCCATATCTTGGCAATTGTAAATAATGCTGCTATAAATATTGGGGTGCATGTATCTTTTCAATTGCTGTCTTCACTTTCTCTGAGTATATACCCAGCAGTGGAATTGTTTCTTAATACAGTAGTTCTCCTTTTAGTTTTCTGACGACCTCCATAATATTTTCATAGTGGTTGTACCAATTTACAATCCCACTAACAATGTACTAGGGTTCCTAACATTTGTTGTCTGTAGAATTTTTTTAAAAATTAATTAGTTAATATTTTGGCTGCTTTGGGTCTGCACTGTGTGCAGGCTTTCTCTAGTTGCAGCGAGTGAGGGCTGTTCTTCATTGTGGTTCATGGGCTTCTCATTGCAGTGGCTTCTCTTGTTGTGGAGCATGGGCTCTAGGTGCATGGGCTTCAGTAGTTGTGGCATGCAGGCTCAGTAGTTGTGGCTCATGAGCTCTAGAGAGCAAGCTCAGTAGTTTGGCACACAGGCTTAGTTGCTCCATGGCATGTGGGATCTCCCTGGACCAGAGCTTGAGCCCATGTCCCCTGCATTGGCAGACACATTCTTAACCACTGCATCATCAGGGAAGCCCTAGACTTTTTGATGAGAGCCATCTTGACAGATGTGAGGTGATGTCTCATTCTGGTTTTGATTTGCATTTATCCAATGATTAGTGATGTTTAGCATTTTTTCATGTGCCTGTTGGCTATGTGTATATCTTCTGTGGAAAAATGTCTATTAAGTGTTTCTCTCCATTTTTCAACCATTTTTGTTTGTTTTTTGATAGAGTGGATGAACTCTTTATATAATTTGGATATTAACCCCTTCTCCATCATATCCTTGGCATATATTTTTCTCCCATTCTGTAGGTTACCTTTTCATTGTGTCTAACATTTCCTTTGCTCTGCAAAAGATTTTAAATTTAATAAGGTCCCCTTTGTGTATTTTTGCTTTTATGTCTTTTTCCCTTAAGAGACAGGTCCAAAAAAGAAAGTGTTCCCATTTATGCCACAGAGTTTTCAGCCTATATTCTCTTCTAGGAGTTTTACGGTTTGAGGTATTCCATCTAGGTCCTTAATCCATTTTGAGTTTGTCTTTGTGTACAGTGTGAGGAAATGTTCTAATCTCATTATTTTACTTGTAACTCTCCAGTTTTCCGAACACCACTTATTGAAGAGACTGTCTTTTCTCCATTGTATATTTTTGACTCCTTTGTAGTAGATTTATTGACCATAAGTGTGCAGGTTCCTTTCTGAGCTCTTTATTCTATTCCATTGATTTCTGTGTCTGTTTTTGTGATTATTGTAGCTTTGTATTCAGGGAGTGTGATATCTCCACCTTTGGTCTTTTTTCTCAGTATTGCTTAAGCAATGTGAGTGTTTTGTGGTTCTCTATTACTTTTAGGATTATTTGTTCTGGTTCTGTGAAAAATGTCATGGGTATTTTTAAAATTTTATTTATTTATTTTGGACTGCATTGGGTTTTTGTTGCTGTGTGCGGGCTTTTCTCTAGTTGCAGTGAGCGGGGGTCACTCTTCGTTGTGGTGCATGGGCTTCTCATTGCAGTGGCCTCTCTTGTTGCAGAACACAGGTTATAGGCACACGGGCTTCAGTAGTTGTGGCTCGCTGGCTTAGTTGCTCCACAGCCTGTGGGATCTTCCTGGACTAGGGCTTGAACCCATGTCCCCTGCATTGGCAGGTGGATTCTTAACTGCTGTGCCATCAGGGAAGGCCTAATTTTTTTTTTTTTTTGTCATGAATCATCATTCCCTTTACTAGATCTTTTTTTTTTAAACATCTTTATTGGAGTATAATTGCTTTACAATGGTGTGGTTAGTTTCTGCTTTATAACAAAGTGAATCAGCTATACATATACATACATCTCCATATCCCCTCCCTCTTAACCATTTTTTTTAAGATTCTATATATATGTGTTAGCATATGGTATTTGTTTTTCTCTTTCTGACTTATTCACTCTGTATGACAGACTCTAGGTCCATCCACTTCACCACAAATAACTCAATTTCATTTATTTTTATGGCTGAGTAATATTCTATTGTATATATGTGCCACATCTTTATCCATTCATCTGTCAGTGGACATTTAGGTTGCTACCATGTTCTGGCTATTGTAAATAGAGCTGCAATGAACATTGTGGTACATGCCTCTTTTTGAATTATGGTTTTCTCAGGGTATATGTCCAGTAGTGGGATTGCTGGGTCGTATGGTAGTTCTATTTTTAGTTTTTTTGAGGAACCTCCATACTATTCTCCATAGTGGCTGTATCAATTTACATTCCCACCAACAGTGCAAGAGGGTTCCCTTTTCTCCACACCCTCTCCAGCATTTATTGTTTGTAGATTTTTTGATGAGGGCCACTCTGACTGGTGTGAAGTGATACCTCATTGTAATTTTGATTTGCATTTCTCTACTGATTAGTGATGTTGAGTATCCTTTCATGTGTTTGTTGGCAATCTATGTCTTCTTTGGAGAAATGCCTATTTAGGTCTTCTGCCCATTTCTGGATTGTGTTGTTTGTTTTTTTGACAGCTGTCCAAAAAATATGGAACGCTTCACAAATTTGCATGTCATTCTTGTGCAGGGGCCATGCTAATCTTCTCTGTATCTTTCCAGTTTTAGTATATGTGCTGCCGAAGCGAGCACTCATGGGTATTTTGATAGGGAATGCTTTATATCTGTAGGTTGCTTGGAGTAGTATGGCTGTTTTAAAAATATTAATTTTTTCAATCCAAGAGCATAAGGTATCTTTTCATTTATTTGTGTCATCTTCCATTTGTTTCATCAATGTCATAATTTTCAGTGCATAAATCTTTCACATCTGTGGATAAATTTATTTTTAGGTCTTCTATTATTTTAATATAATCATAATATTTTTTCTTCATACCTTGGATAGTTTATTATTGGTGCAGGAAAAATAACAGATTTCTGTATATTAATTGTGTATACTTCAAATTTACTGAATTTATTCATGCTAATAATTTGTGGGTGAAACCTTTAGGGTTTTCTCTATGTGTCATGTTCAAACAGTGACAGTTTTAGTTCCTTTACAATCTAGATCCCCTTTTTAATTTTTATTTTTGTCTTTTTGCTGTGGCTAGGATTATTAATACTATGGTGAATAAAAGTGGTGAGAACAGTCATCCTTGTCTTGCTCCTGTTCTTAGGGGAAATGCTTTCAACTTTTCATCATTGAGTATGATATTAGCTGTGGTTTTTGTCATATATGCCCTTTATTATATAAAGGTATGTTGCCTCTATACCAAATTTGTTGAGAGCTTTATCAGATTTTGAAGTTTGTTGAATTTTTGTCAAATGCTTTTGCTGGAGCTATGAAGATGATCATTTGATTTTACACTTTGTTATACTAATCTGGTGTGTCCCTTAATTGATTTGCATATATTGAATCATCCCTGCATTGCTGAGATAAATCCCACATGATCACGGGGTATGGTTTTTTTAATGTATTGTTGAATTCAGTTTGCTAATATTTTGCAGAGGCTTTTTGCATATCTGTTCATCAGGAATAAGGCCTGTAACCTACTTTTTTGGTAGTATCTTTATCTGCTTTTCATCTATGGCTGATGCTGATCTCAGAAAATTAGTTTGGAAACACTCTTTCTTCAATTATTTGGAATAGTTTGAGAAGGATAGATGTTAACTTTCATTTAAATATTTCATTTAAATATTTGGTAGAATTTGGTAGAATTTATCAGTGAAGCTATCAGTGAAGGTCCTGGGGTTTTATTTATTGGGAGTTTTTTGATTACCAATTTTATTACTAGTATTTGATCTTTTAGGTTTTTTATTTATTGCTGATTCAGTCTTAGAAGATTTATAATTCTAGGAATTCATCCATTTCTTCTAGGTGTCCAACTCTTTAGTGTGTAATTGTTTGTAGAAATGTCTTATGCTACTTTGCATTTCTATGATGTCTCTCTTTCATTTCTAATTTATTTGGGCCTTCTCTTTCTTCAAAAAAATACTACTTTTGTCTTTTTTTTTTTTTTTTTTTTTTTTTTTTGCAGTACACAGGCCTCTCACCGTTGTGGCCTCTCCCATTGCGGAGCACAGACTCTGGACGCGCAGGTTCAGCAGCCATGGCTCACTGGCCCAGCCGCCCCATGGTATGTGGGACCTTCCCAGACTGGGGCACGAACCCGTGTCCCCTGCATCAGCAGGCGGACTCTCAACCACTGCGCCACCAGGGAAGCCCCAAACTTTTTTTTTTTTTGCGAGTCTTTTATTCTTTACAGAAGCTTAATAAATGTTCTATCTACTCCCCTTACAATATGTATACCTTTTTCCAGTGAGATTTTTACTTTTGTGTGTTTTCTTGTTGCTAATAAGTGATACTTCTTTTAAGCTTAAATAAATTCCTTCAAAATTTCTTATAAGGATGCTTTCTTAGTGATGAACTCATTTAGCGCTTGCTAGCCTGGAAATGCTTCATCTCTCTGATTCTGCATTATAATCTTGCTGGTATAGTATTCTTGCTGTGGCCTTTTTCCTTTTAGACCATTGAATATATTGTCATTCGTTTCTGGTATGCAAAGTCTGCTGAAAAGTCAGCTGATAGTCTCATGAAAATACCTTGTACATAACCAGTTACTTTTTTTTTTAACATTTTTTCGATGTGGACCATTTTTAAAGTCTTTCTTGAATTTGTTAGAATATTGCTTCTATTTTATGTTTTGGTTTTTGGCCTCAAGGCATGTGGGATCTTAGCTCTCTGACCAGGGATCGAACCCGCACCCTCTGCATTGGAAGGTGAAATCTTAACCACTGGACTGCCAGGGAAGTCCCTAACCAGTTACTTTTATTTCATTACTTCTACGATCCCTCTTTGTCTTTAATTTTTGACGCTTTAATTATAATGTGTCTTGGTGTGGATCTGTTTGTCTTCATCTTCTTTGGGACTCTCTGTGTTTCCTGGGACTTGATGTCTGTTTCCTTTCCCAGTTTAGGAAAATTGTCAGTTGTTATATCCTCTCATAAAATAAGTTATCTGCCCCTTACTCTCTTTCTCCTCTTTCTGGGACCCCTATAATGCTAGTGTTAGTATTCTTGATGTTTTCCAAGAGGTCTCTTTACCTATCATCTTAATTTTTTTTTCTTCTTGCTATTCAATTTTGGTGATTTTCACTACTCTGTCCTCCAGATGACTAATCTGTTCTTCTGTATCATATAATCTAATGTTGCTTCCCTGTAGTGTGTGTGTGTGCGTGTGTGTGTGTGTTTTAGTCTCAGTTATTTTATTTTTCAGTTCTTTGGTTCTTTTTTACATTTTATTGTGCTTTGTTGAAGTTCTCACTGTGTCCTCCTGACGTGGGTGAGCATCTTGATAATCATTACCTTGAACACTTTTTTTTCAGGTAGGATGCTTATCCCTGTTTTGTCTAGTTCTTTTTCTGATATTGTGTCTAGTTACTTCATTTGTAATATATTCTTCTATTTCCTTATGTTTTCTAATTCTCTGTGCATTTATATTTATTAGGTTCGTCTTGTTACATTTTCAGTCTTGGAGAAGTGACCTTATATAGGAGATGGCCTATAGGGCCCAGCAGCACATTCTCCTCTGGCCAGCACAGCCAGATGCTGCAGGGATGTCTCCTATGTGGGCTGCATGCATCTTTCTGTTGTAGAAGGGCCAACTACTGTGGACAAGATGGTAGGCTGTATTGGACCCTGGTCTAAATGTCTGTGAGGTCCTGCATTATGTGATTGCTGTGGGTGTGCTCATAGGCAAGGCAGCCCTCCATTATGGGTCTGCTCCAGGTGCACAGGTGGGTAGGGAAGGCCCCCAGTGTGTTTGCTGGTGAGGCACAGGAGTGCTGTAGACATGGTGGTAAAGGGGGCAGGCCCCTGACACTAATCAAATGGAGGGAAGATTCTAAAATGTTGCCTGTGTCTCAGTCCCTAGCAGGAGTCCAAGCTGCCTCATGCCTTCTGAGATTAGCAAGTAGGTCTGACCCAGATGTCTTTCAAAATACTGGCTCTGCACCAAGATGAGAAGATGTGAGGTTTGGTGTGTGCCCTTTAGGAGCGGAATCTGTTTCCTTTAGCCTCCAGCTCTCCTGCAGGTTTTCAAAGCCAGACCTGCTGAGTTCTTTCCTTCCCAATGCAGGAACTCTGGGTTGGGCAGCTGATGCAGGGCTCAGACCCTTCCCTCCTTGGGGAGGACCTATGCAGTTGTGGTACCTGTAAATCGCGGGGCACAGTGCTGAAGGTGTGGTTCTAACTAGACTGTGTTTCTAATCCTCTTACGTGCCTTGTGGTTTCTCCTTCTTTATAGCTTGAGTTGTGGAAAATTTTCTCTGCTAGTCTTCAGAGCATTCTCAGAGATAATTTCTCTGTAAGTAGTTGTAATTTTGGTGTGCCCATGGGAGGAGGAGAGCTCAGGATCTTCCTTACTCCATTGTCTGGCTCCCCTCTCCCCTTTGTTAAAATATATGCAGGGCTTCCCTGGTGGTGCAGTGGTTAAGAATCCGCTGCCAATGCAGGGGACAGGGGTTTGAGCCCTGGTCCACGTAGATCCCACATGCTGCAGAGCAACTAAGCCCATGTGCCACAACTACTGAGCCTGCACTCTAGAGCCCACGACCCACAACTACTGAAGCCCGTGCACCTAGAGTCCATGCGCCACAACAAGAGAAGCCACTGCAATGAGAAGCCTACGTACTGCAATGAAGAGTAGCCCCCACTTGCCACAACTAGAGAAAGCCCACGTACAGCAACGACGACCCAACGCAGCCAAAAAAAAAAAAATTATATATATATATATATACACACACACACATACACACATATGTATATGCATTTCTCACTGTAAACACATCTCTCTGAATTGTATTTACTGTATTCCATACGTTTAGGTACTTTGTGTTTCCACATGTTTGCTTTAAGATATTGTTTGGGGCTTCCCTGGTGGTGCAGTCGTTAAGAACCCGTCTGCCAATTCAGGGAACACGGTTCGAGCCCTGGTCCGGGAAGATCCCACATGCCATGGAGCAACTAAGCCCGTGCACCACAACTGCTGAGCCTGTGTGCTGCAACTACTGAAGCCCGTGCACCTAGAGCCCGTGCTCCACAGCAGAAGAAGCCACCACAATGAGAAGCCCACGCACCTCAACAAAGAGTAGCTCTCGCTCGCTACAACTAGAGAAAGCCCGCACGCAGCAATGAAGACCCAACTCAGCCAAAAATAAATAAAATTAAAGAGCTTGTTGTTCAATTTCTAAGTGCTCTTGAATATTGTTATTCTTCCTAATATTGAAATTCAGTTTCATACCATTGTGGATGGAAAAGATAGTTTATATGATTTTTAATCTTGTATTTTTGCGGCCTTGTTTTGTGGCTTAAGATATGATCTATCCTAGGAAATGATCTATGTGCACTTAAGAAGAATGGACATTTTGCTGCTGTTGAATGGAATGTACTATATATGTCTGTTAAGTTCACTTGATAGTGCATGTAACGTGAAGTCCAAAGTTTCCTGATTGATATGCTGTCTGGATGATCTATACAGTGTTGAAAGTTGGGTATTGAAGTCTCTTACCATTATTATATTTCTGCACATTTCCCCTTCATATCTGTTAATATTTTCTATGTTTAAAGATTCCAATGCTGGATACATACTTATAATTGTCAGAATTTCTTGATGCATTAATCCCTTTATCATTATATAATAGCCTATGATTCTTTGAGAGAGGTTTGACTTAAAGTCTGTTTTGCCTGATATTACACTAGTCAGGTAAATATCATTTGCATGGAATATCTTTTTTCCAATCTTTCAATTTTGTTCTATCTATGGCCTTAACACAGATCTCTTGCACACAGTATATAATTGATCTTGTTTAAAAAAAATCCATTCAGCCACCGAAGGGATTTTTTAAATTGAAGTATAGTTGATATATATTTGTTTCAGGGGTACAACATAGTGGTTTAACATTTTTATTGATTATACTCCATTTGAAATTATTACAAAATAATGACTATTTCCCTATGTTGTACAATACATCCTTGTTTGTTTATATATAGGGGTATTGGAGTAAGACAAAGAAGCTACTATCTCTCCCCTCCTCCTTCACTCTCCCCACTAGTAACCACTAATTTGTTCCCTGTGAGTCAATTTCTATTTTGTTATATACATTCCTTTAATTTTTTAGATTCCACATGTAGTCAGAACATAGAGTATTTGTCTTTGTCTGACTATTTCACTAATTTAATACACTCTACATACATCCATGTTGTTACACGTGGCAGAATTTTTATTTTTGAGTACCCTCCTCCTTCACTCTCCCCACTAGTAACCACTAATTTGTTCCCTGTGAGTCAATTTCTATTTTGTTATATACATTCCTTTAATTTTTTAGATTCCACATGTAGTCAGAACATAGAGTATTTGTCTTTGTCTGACTATTTCACTAATTTAATACACTCTACATACATCCATGTCGTGGCAGAATTTTTATTTTTTAAGGCTGAGTAATATGTATATCTGTCTATATCTATACACACACAAACCCACACACATATATATATGTCACACCTTCTTTATCCATTCATCTGTTGATGGACATTTATTTTGCTCCCATATCTTAGCCATTGGAAATAATACTGCTATAAATATTGGGGTGCATACATATTTTCAGATTGGTATTTTCACTTTCTTTGCATATATACCCAGCAGTGGAATGTTTCTTAATACAGTAATTTTCCTTTTAGTTTTTTGACGACCTCCATAATATTTTCACTGTGGTTGTACCAGTTTATAATCCCACCAACAGTGTACTAGGGTTCCCTTTTCTCACAACCTTCATTAACATTTGTTATCTGTAGACTTTTTGATGAGAGCCATTTTGACAGATGTGATGTCTCATTCTTGTTTTGATTTGCATTTTTCTAGTGATTACTGATGTTTAGCATTTTTTCATGTGCCTGTTGCCTAACTGTATATCTTCTGTGGAAAAATGTCTATTAGGTGTTTCTCCCCGTGTTTTCATCCTTTGTTTTTTTTATATTGAGTGGATGAGCTCTTTATGTAATTTGGATATTAACCTCTTCTCCATCATATACTTTGCCTATATTTTTCACCCTCTTTCATTTTGTCTAATGTTTCCTTTGCTCTGCAAAAGATTTTAAATTTATTTAGGTTTATTTATGTCTTTTTTAAACATCTTTATTGGAGTATAATTGCTTTACAATGGTGTGTTAGTTTCTGCGGTATCACAAAGTGAATCAGCTATATATATACATATATCCCCATAACCCCTCCCTCTAGGTGGTCACAAAGCACTGCACTGATCTCCCTGTGCTATGTAGCTGCCTTCCACTAGCCATCTATTTTACATTTGGTAGTGTATATATGTCCATGCCACTCTCTCACTTCGTCCCAGCTTACCCTCCCCCACCCTCGTCCTCAAGTCCATTCTCTACATCTGTGTCTTTATTCCTGTCCTGCCTCTAGGTTCTTCAGAACCATTTTTTTTCTACATTCCATATATATGTGTTAGCATATGGTATTTGTTTTTCTCTTTCTGACTTACTTCACTCTGTATGACTGACTCTAGGTCTAGGTCCAGTATACAATGGAATATTTATGTCTTTTTCCATTAGGAGACAGATCCAAAAAAGAAAGTGTTCCCATTTATTGCAAAAGATCGTTCTACTTATGTTCTCTCCTAGGAGATTTGTTTGGGATAATACATTTAGATCTATAATCCATTTTGTGTTTGTTTTTGTGTGCAGTGTGAGAAAATGTTCTAATCTCATTTTTTTAGCTATAGCTTTCCAGTTTGATCAGCATCAGTTATTGAAGGGACTGTCTTTTCTCCATTGCATATTCTCTCCTCCTTTGTAGTAGATTTATTGACCATAGGGATGTGGGTTCCTATCTAGGCTGTTTATTATATTTCATCGATCTATGTGTCTGTTTTTGTAGCAGTAATCAAAATAATATCGTACTGCCACAAAAACAGACATTGATGAAAGTAATGGAAGATGTCACAAATAAATAAATGATTCCATCCTCTTGGATTGGAATAACTAAGATTTTTCAGAGAGCCACATAATATTCCAAGCAACCTATAGATTTAAATTAATCCTCTCAAAATACCCATGACATTTTTCACAGAACTAGAGCAAATAACCCTAAAATAAATATAAAGCCAAAAATTACCCACATTGCTAAAGCAATCCTGAGAAAAAACACCAAGCTGGAGATATCACACTTCCTGGCTACAAAACTAAAATAATCACAAAAGAGACACATAGATCAATGAAATAGTACAGTGAGCCCAGAAAGGAACCTGCACACCTATGGTCAACAAATGTACTACAAAGAAACACAAATATACAATGGAGAAAAATAGTCTCTTTAATAAGTGGTGCTGGGAATACTGGAGCACTACAGATAAAATAATGTGATTAGAACATTTCCTCACACCATACACAAAAGCAAACTCAAAATGATTAGGGACCTAAATGGAATACCTCAAACCCTAAAACTCCTAGGAGAGAACATAGGCTGAACACTCTTTGTCACAAATGGGAACACTTTCTTTGGATTTGTCACCTAAGGGAAAAAGACATAAAAGGAAAAAGAAATGAGACCTAATTAAAATCTTTTGCAGAGCAAAGGAAATGTTAGACAAAATGAAAAGATAGCCTACAGAATGGGAGAAAAATATACACAAAGGATATGATGGAGAAGGGGTTAATATCCAAATTATATAAAGTGGTCATCCACTCAGTATCAAAAAACAAAAAAAAAGATGAAAAATGGAGAGAAACACTTAATAGACATTTTTCCACAGAAGATATACAGATAGCCAACAGGCAAATGAAAAAATGCTAAACATCACTAATCACTGGATAAATGCAAATCAAAACCACAATGAGACATGACCTCACATTTGTCAAAATGGCTCTCATCAAAAAGTCTAAAGATAACAAATGTTAGTGGGGATTGTGAGGAAAGGGAACCCTAGTACACTGTTGGTGAGATTGTAAATTGGTGCAACCACTATGAAAATATTACTGAGGTTGTCAAAAAACTAAAGTGAGACCTACTGTATTAAGAAAAAATTCCATATTACTCAGCCATAAATAGAAAGGAAATTGAGTTATTTGTAGTGAGGTGGATGATGTAGGGTATGGACTTGAGGACACCGGGAGCGGGAAGGGGAAAGGGAAGCTGGGACGAAGTGAAAGTAGCAATGACATATATACACTACCAAATGTAAAATAGATAGCCAGTGGGAAGCAGCCACATAACACAGGGTGATCAGCTCAGTGCTCTGTGACCACCTAGAGCGGTGGGATAGGGAGAGTGGGAAGGAGACGCAAGAGGGAGGGGATATGAGGATATATGTATACATCTAACTGATTCACTTTGTTATACAGCAGAAACTAACACAACATTGTAAAGCAATTATACTCCAATAAAGATGTTAAAAAAAAAAACAAACAATTCCACTGGTGGGTATATACCCCAAAAAGTGAAAACACCAATTTGAAAAGATACATGCATCCCAATATTTATAGCAGCATTATTTCCAATAGCCTAGATATGGCAGCAAGCTATCAACAGATGAATGGATAAAATATATTAAATATATATGTATATAATGGGACATTAATCAGCCATTAAAGATAAAAATTCTGCCATGTGCTACAACATGGATGGACATAGATTGTATTATACTTAGTGAAATAAGTAAATACTCTATTCAATTTTTTTAGATTCCACATGTAAGTCAGAACAAAGGAATTTATATAACAAAACAGAAATCGGCTCACAGAGAACAAATTAGTGGTAACTAGTTGGGAGAGTGAAGGGGGAGAGAGAGATAGTAGCTTGTTTCTCTTAATCCAATACCCCTATGTACAGAATAAACAAGGATGTATTGTACAACATAAGGAATTAGAGTCATTATTTTGAAATAACCTCAAATGGAGTATATAATCTATAAAATGTTAAACCACTATGTTGTACCCCTGACACTAATATAATACTATATACATATCAACTATACTTCAATTTAAAGTCTCCCTACTGTGGTTGAATGAATTTTTTAAACAAGATTAATTATATACTGTATACAAGAAATCTGTGTTAACTTTAGGCCATAGATAGGATAAAATTGAAAGACTGGAAATAAGATACTCCATGCAAATGATAATTACAGAATAGTCTAATATCAGGCAAAATAGACTTTAAGACAAACCTCTCAAAGACTCAAAGGTTATTATATAATGATATAGGGATTAATGCATTAAGAAATAATGACAGTTATAAATAAGTATGGATCCAGCACTGGAACCTCTAAATATAGAAAGAAAATATTAACAGATATGAAGAGGGAAATGTGCAGAAATATAAGAATGGTAAGAAACTTCACTACCCAACTTTCAACATTGATATTCAGCCTAGATGATCTATACATTCAGGGAACTTTGGGATTAACATCACACTCACTATCAAGTGACCCTAACAGACGTATATAATACATTCCACTCAACAGCAGTGAAACGTCCATTCTTCTTAAGTGTACATAGAACATTTCCTAGGATAGATCATATGTTAAGCCACAAAACAAGGCTTCAAGAATCCAAGAAGATTAAAATCATATCAAGTATCTTTTCCAGCCACAATGCTATGAAACTGAAATTCAGTATTAGGAAGAATAATTGAAAAAAAAAAAAAAAGGTCATGAAGAACCTAGGGGTAAGACGGGAATAAAGACACAGACCTACTAGAGAATGGATTTGAGCATATGGGGAGGGGGAAGGGTAAGCTGTGACAAAGTGAGAGAGTGGCATGGACATATATACACTACCAAACGTAAAATAGAGAAGAGATATGGGAACATATGTATATGTATAACTGATTCACTTTGTTATAAAGCAGAAACTAACACACCATTGTAAAGCAATTATACTCCAATAAAGATGTTTTTTTAAAAAAAGCACTTAGATATTGAACAACAAGCTATTGAACAACCAATGCATACAAGAATAAATCAAAAGGGAAATCAAACAATATCTTAAAGCAAACAAATGTGGAAACACAAAGTACCTAAACGTATGGAATATAGTAAACACAATTCAGAGAGATGTGTTTACAGTGAGAAATGCATATATTTTACAAAAGGGGAGAGGGGAGCCAGAGGATGGAGTACGGAAGATCCTGAGCTCTCCTCCTCCCATGGGCACACCAAAATTACAACCACTTACAGAGAAATTATCTCTGAGAATGCCCTGAAGACTAGCAGAGAAAATTTTCCACAACAGAAGCTATAAAGAATGAGAAACCACAAGGCACGTAAGAGGACTGGAAACACAGTCTAGTTAGAACCCACACCTTCAGCACTGTGCTCCACGATTTACAGATACCACAACTGCATAGGTCCTCCCCAAGGAGGGAAGGGTCTGAGCCGTACATCAGGCTGCCCAACCCAGAGTTCCTGCATTGGGAAGGAAAGAACTCAGCAGGTCTGGCTTTGAAAACCTGCAGGGCTTACTTTCAGGAAAGCTGGAAGTTAAAGGAAACGGAGACTCCACTCTTAAAGGGCACACACCAAACCTCACACGTTCTCAATCTCTGTGCAGAGCCAGTAGTTTGAAAGACATCTGTGTCAGACCCACGTGCTAATCGCAGAAAGCGAGAGGCAGCTTGGACTCCTGCTAGGGACTAAGACATCAAGAGGCAACATTTTAGAATCTTCCTTCTAACTGATTAGTATCAGGGGCCTGCCCCATCTACCACGGGGTCTACAGCACTCCTGCACCACAAGGCCTCACCAGCAAACACACTGGGGGCCTTCCCTACCCACCTGTGCACCTGGAGCAGACCCATAATGAAGGGCTACCTTGCCTATGAGCACACCCACAGCAATCACATAATGCAGGACCTCAGATATTTAGACCAGGGTCCAACCCCACCTAACAACTTGTGCACAATAGTTGACCCTTCTACAACAGAAAGGGACATGCAGGTCACAGAGGGGATGTCCCTGCAGCATCTGGCTGTGCTGCCCAGAGGAGACTGTGCTGCCGGGCCCTGTAGGCCATCTCCTATGTAAGGTCACTTCTCCAAGACTGAAAAATGTCATGAACTGAACCTAATGAGTGGAAATGCATAAAGAATTAAGAAACATAAGGGAATAGATGAATATATTACAAATGAAGTAACAAGACACAACATTGGAAGTAGAACTAGACAAAACAGGGAAACACTTTCTACCTGAAAAAAAAGTGTTCAAGGTAATGATTATCAAGATGCTCACTCAAGTCAGGAGAAGAATAGATAAACACAGTGAGAGCATAATAAAATGTAAAAAAGAACCAAAGAGCTGAAAAATACAATAACTGAGATTAAAACACACACACACACACACACACACACACACACTAAAGGGAAGCAATATTAGATTATATAATACAAAAGAACAGATCTGTGATCTGGAAGTCAAAGTAGTGAAACTTACCCGAATTGAATAGCAAGAAGAGAAAAGAAAATGATAGGTAAAGGGACTTCTGGCACAATATCAAGAATACTAACACTAGCATTATACGGGTCCCAGAAAGAGGAGAAAGAGAGTAAGGGGCAGATAACTTATTAGAGGATATAATAACTGACAATTTTCCTGACCTGGTAAATGTAACAGACATCCAGTTCCAGAAAAACAGCGAGTGCCAAACAAGCTGAAGACAAACAGATCCATACCAAGACATATCATAGTTAAAATGTCAAAAATTAAAGACAAAGAGGGATCATAGAAGCAGTGAAATAAAGTTAACTGGTTATGTGCAAGGTATTCTCATAATACAATCAGGTGACTTTTCAGCAGATTTGCAGACCAGAAATGAATGACAGGATATATTCAATGGGCTTAAAGGAAAAAGGCTATGACAAGAATACTGTACCAACAAGATTATGATTCAGAATCGAAAGAGAGATCAAGTGTTTCCCAGACTAGCAAAAGCTAAATGAATTCATCACTAATAAAACATCCTTACAAGAAATGCTGAAGAAATGTATTTAGGCTTAAAATTAGTATCACTAATTAGTAACAAGAAAACACACAAAAGTAAAAATCTCACTGGAAAAGGTATACATACAGTAAGAGTAGGAGATTAAACACTTATTCTTTTCAAAAGCTTAATAAGACAAATGTAGTATGTTTTTTAAAGAACAAGAAGACCCAAATACATACTTTCACACTTTCAGAAGTGAAAGTGATGAAGTTACAGCAGACACCATAGTAAAACAAAGTATCATAAGAGATTACTACAAACAATTACACACTAACAAATTGGACAACCTATAAGAAATGAATAAATTCCTAGAATTATAATTCTTCCAAGACTGAACCAGGAATTAAAAAATCTAAACAGATCAATTGCTAGTAATGAAATTGAATCTGTAATCAAAAAACTTCCAATAAACAAAAGTCCAGGGTCAGGTGGCTTCACTGATAAAGCACAACTACCCTCTCAACTATTAAAATAAACAACTACCCTCTCAAACTATTCCAAACAATTGAAGGAGTGTTTCCATACTAATTTTCGGAGACCGGCATCACCCCTATATGAAAACCAGATAAAGATATTACCAAAAAAAAAAAAAGTAGATTACAGGCCAATATTCCTGATGAACACAGATGCAAAAATCCTCAACAAAATATTAGCAAACTGAATTCAACAATACATTAAAAGAACCATACCCCATGATCATGTGGGATTTATCTCAGCGATGCAGGGATGATTCAATATATGCAAGTCAGTTAAATGACACACCAGATTAGGGGCTTCTCTGGTGGCGCAGTGGTTGAGAATCCACCTGCGAATGCAGGGGATGCAGGTTTGAGCCCTGGTCCGGGAAGATCCCACATGCCGTGGAGCAAATAAGCCCGTGTGCCACAACTACTGAGCCTGTGCTCTAGACCCCATGAGCAACAACTACTGAGCCCATGTGCCACAACTACTGAAGCCCGTGCACCGAGAGCCCGTGCTCCGCAATGAGAAGCCACTGCAATGAGAAGCCCATGCACTGCAACAAAGAGTAGCCCCCGCTCGCCGCAACTAGAGAAAGCCTGCACGCAGCAGCAAAGACCCAACACAGCCAAAAATAAATTTATTTTTTTAAAAAAATGACGTACCAGATTAGCATAACAAAGGATAAAATCAAATGATCATAGCTCCAGCAAAAGTAACTGACAAAAATTCAATGAACTTCAAAATCTGATTTATGAGAAAAGCTCTCAACAAAGGTGGTATAGAGGCAACATACCTTTATATAATAAAGGGCATATATGACAAAACCACAGCTAACATCATACTCAATGATGAAAAGTTGAAAACATTTCCTCTAAGAACAGGAGCAAGACAAGGATAACTGTTCTCACCACTTTTATTCACCACAGTGTTAATAATCCTAGCCACAGCAAAAAGACAAAAATAAAAATTAAAAAGGGGATCTAGTTTGTAAAGGAACTAAAACTGTCACTGTTTGAACATGACACATAGAGAAAACCCTAAAGGTTTCACCCACAAATTATTAGCATGAATAAATTCAGTAAATTTGAAGTATACACAATTAATATACAGAAATCTGTTATTTTTCTCTTCACTAATAACAAAGTATCAGAGAAATTAAGAAAAAAAATTTACAATTGTACCAGTAATAATAAAATACCTGGGAATAAATTTAACCACGGAGGTGAGGATTGTCTTTTTGTCTTGTTTATGGTTTCCTTTGCT
>NC_041230.1:2539744-2541345 GCF_002837175.3 Physeter macrocephalus
GGGAGGGAGACGCAAGAGGGAAGAGATATGGGAACATATGTATATGTATAACTGATTCACTTTGTTATAAAGCAGAAACTAACACACCATTGTAAAGCAATTATACTCCAATAAAGATGTTTTTTTAAAAAAAGCACTTAGATATTGAACAACAAGCTATTGAACAACCAATGCATACAAGAATAAATCAAAAGGGAAATCAAACAATATCTTAAAGCAAACAAATGTGGAAACACAAAGTACCTAAACGTATGGAATATAGTAAACACAATTCAGAGAGATGTGTTTACAGTGAGAAATGCATATATTTTACAAAAGGGGAGAGGGGAGCCAGAGGATGGAGTACGGAAGATCCTGAGCTCTCCTCCTCCCATGGGCACACCAAAATTACAACCACTTACAGAGAAATTATCTCTGAGAATGCCCTGAAGACTAGCAGAGAAAATTTTCCACAACAGAAGCTATAAAGAATGAGAAACCACAAGGCACGTAAGAGGACTGGAAACACAGTCTAGTTAGAACCCACACCTTCAGCACTGTGCTCCACGATTTACAGATACCACAACTGCATAGGTCCTCCCCAAGGAGGGAAGGGTCTGAGCCGTACATCAGGCTGCCCAACCCAGAGTTCCTGCATTGGGAAGGAAAGAACTCAGCAGGTCTGGCTTTGAAAACCTGCAGGGCTTACTTTCAGGAAAGCTGGAAGTTAAAGGAAACGGAGACTCCACTCTTAAAGGGCACACACCAAACCTCACACGTTCTCAATCTCTGTGCAGAGCCAGTAGTTTGAAAGACATCTGTGTCAGACCCACGTGCTAATCGCAGAAAGCGAGAGGCAGCTTGGACTCCTGCTAGGGACTAAGACATCAAGAGGCAACATTTTAGAATCTTCCTTCTAACTGATTAGTATCAGGGGCCTGCCCCATCTACCACGGGGTCTACAGCACTCCTGCACCACAAGGCCTCACCAGCAAACACACTGGGGGCCTTCCCTACCCACCTGTGCACCTGGAGCAGACCCATAATGAAGGGCTACCTTGCCTATGAGCACACCCACAGCAATCACATAATGCAGGACCTCAGATATTTAGACCAGGGTCCAACCCCACCTAACAACTTGTGCACAATAGTTGACCCTTCTACAACAGAAAGGGACATGCAGGTCACAGAGGGGATGTCCCTGCAGCATCTGGCTGTGCTGCCCAGAGGAGAATGTGCTGCTGGGCCCTGTAGGCCATCTCCTATATAAGGTCACTTCTCCAAGACTGAAAAATGTCATGAACTGAACCTAATGAGTGGAAATGCATAAAGAATTAAGAAACATAAGGGAATAGATGAATATATTACAAATGAAGTAACAAGACACAACATTGGAAGTAGAACTAGACAAAACAGGGAAACACTTTCTACCTGAAAAAAAAGTGTTCAAGGTAATGATTATCAAGATGCTCACTCAAGTCAGGAGAAGAATAGATAAACACAGTGAGAGCATAATAAAATGTAAAAAAGAACCAAAGAGCTGAAAAATACAATAACTGAGATTAAAACACACACACACACACACACACACACACACACACACAATAGAGGGAAGCAATATT
>NC_041230.1:2541456-2552818 GCF_002837175.3 Physeter macrocephalus
AAGATGCTCACTCAAGTCAGGAGAAGAATAGATAAACACAGTGAGAGCATAATAAAATGTAAAAAAGAACCAAAGAGCTGAAAAATACAATAACTGAGATTAAAACACACACACACACACACACACACACACACACACTAAAGGGAAGCAATATTAGATTATATAATACAAAAGAACAGATCTGTGATCTGGAAGTCAAAGTAGTGAAACTTACCCGAATTGAATAGCAAGAAGAGAAAAGAAAATGATAGGTAAAGGGACTTCTGGCACAATATCAAGAATACTAACACTAGCATTATACGGGTCCCAGAAAGAGGAGAAAGAGAGTAAGGGGCAGATAACTTATTAGAGGATATAATAACTGACAATTTTCCTGACCTGGTAAATGTAACAGACATCCAGTTCCAGAAAAACAGCGAGTGCCAAACAAGCTGAAGACAAACAGATCCATACCAAGACATATCATAGTTAAAATGTCAAAAATTAAAGACAAAGAGGGATCATAGAAGCAGTGAAATAAAGTTAACTGGTTATGTGCAAGGTATTCTCATAATACAATCAGGTGACTTTTCAGCAGATTTGCAGACCAGAAATGAATGACAGGATATATTCAATGGGCTTAAAGGAAAAAGGCTATGACAAGAATACTGTACCAACAAGATTATGATTCAGAATCGAAAGAGAGATCAAGTGTTTCCCAGACTAGCAAAAGCTAAATGAATTCATCACTAATAAAACATCCTTACAAGAAATGCTGAAGAAATGTATTTAGGCTTAAAATTAGTATCACTAATTAGTAACAAGAAAACACACAAAAGTAAAAATCTCACTGGAAAAGGTATACATACAGTAAGAGTAGGAGATTAAACACTTATTCTTTTCAAAAGCTTAATAAGACAAATGTAGTATGTTTTTTAAAGAACAAGAAGACCCAAATACATACTTTCACACTTTCAGAAGTGAAAGTGATGAAGTTACAGCAGACACCATAGTAAAACAAAGTATCATAAGAGATTACTACAAACAATTACACACTAACAAATTGGACAACCTATAAGAAATGAATAAATTCCTAGAATTATAATTCTTCCAAGACTGAACCAGGAATTAAAAAATCTAAACAGATCAATTGCTAGTAATGAAATTGAATCTGTAATCAAAAAACTTCCAATAAACAAAAGTCCAGGGTCAGGTGGCTTCACTGATAAAGCACAACTACCCTCTCAACTATTAAAATAAACAACTACCCTCTCAAACTATTCCAAACAATTGAAGGAGTGTTTCCATACTAATTTTCGGAGACCGGCATCACCCCTATATGAAAACCAGATAAAGATATTACCAAAAAAAAAAAAAGTAGATTACAGGCCAATATTCCTGATGAACACAGATGCAAAAATCCTCAACAAAATATTAGCAAACTGAATTCAACAATACATTTAAAGAACCATACCCCATGATCATGTGGGATTTATCTCAGCGATGCAGGGATGATTCAATATATGCAAGTCAGTTAAATGACACACCAGATTAGGGGCTTCTCTGGTGGCGCAGTGGTTGAGAATCCACCTGCGAATGCAGGGGATGCAGGTTTGAGCCCTGGTCCGGGAAGATCCCACATGCCGTGGAGCAAATAAGCCCGTGTGCCACAACTACTGAGCCTGTGCTCTAGACCCCATGAGCAACAACTACTGAGCCCATGTGCCACAACTACTGAAGCCCGTGCACCGAGAGCCCGTGCTCCGCAATGAGAAGCCACTGCAATGAGAAGCCCATGCACTGCAACAAAGAGTAGCCCCCGCTCGCCGCAACTAGAGAAAGCCTGCACGCAGCAGCAAAGACCCAACACAGCCAAAAATAAATTTATTTTTTTAAAAAAATGACGTACCAGATTAGCATAACAAAGGATAAAATCAAATGATCATAGCTCCAGCAAAAGTAACTGACAAAAATTCAATGAACTTCAAAATCTGATTTATGAGAAAAGCTCTCAACAAAGGTGGTATAGAGGCAACATACCTTTATATAATAAAGGGCATATATGACAAAACCACAGCTAACATCATACTCAATGATGAAAAGTTGAAAACATTTCCTCTAAGAACAGGAGCAAGACAAGGATAACTGTTCTCACCACTTTTATTCACCACAGTGTTAATAATCCTAGCCACAGCAAAAAGACAAAAATAAAAATTAAAAAGGGGATCTAGTTTGTAAAGGAACTAAAACTGTCACTGTTTGAACATGACACATAGAGAAAACCCTAAAGGTTTCACCCACAAATTATTAGCATGAATAAATTCAGTAAATTTGAAGTATACACAATTAATATACAGAAATCTGTTATTTTTTTCTGCACCAATAACTATCAGAGGAATTAAGAAAAATATTGATTGTATTAAAATAATAAAAGACCTAGGAATAAATTTAACCACAGATGTGAAAGATTTATGTACTGAAAAGTATAAGACATCAATGAAAGAAATGGAAGATAACACAAATAAATGAAAAGATAACTCATACTCTTGGATTGGAAGAATTAATATGTTAAAAAGAGCCATACTACTCCAAGCAACCTAGAGATATAAAGCATTCCATATCAAAATACCCATGACATTTTTCACAGAACTAGAACAAATAATCCTAAAAGAAATATAGAACCACAAAATACCCTCATTGCTCTTTTTTCTCAGGATTGCTTTAGCAAAGATGGAGATATCATGCTCCCTGACTACAAAGCTACAATAATCACAAAAACAGACTCAGATCAATGGAATAGGATAGAGGCCTGAAAGGATACCACACACTTACAGTCAATAAATCTACTACAAAGGAGTCAAGAATGGAGAAAAGACAGTGTCTTCAGTAAGTGGTGCCGGGAAAACTGGAACACTACAGGTAAAATAATGAGATTAGAACATTTCCTCACACCATGCACAAAAATACTCCAAATGGATTAAGGACCTAAATGTAATACCCCAAACCCTAAAGCTCCTAGGAGAGAACATTCGCTGAGCACTCTTTGGCATAAATTGTAGGAATTTTTTTTTGATTAGTCTTGTAAGGCAAAAGAAATAAAAGCAAAACTAAATGTGATCTAAATAACTTGAGTCTTTGCACAGCAATGAAAACCATCAAGAAAATAAAAAGTCAAACTACAAAATGGGAGAAAATATTTGCAAATGATATGACTGACAAAGGGTTAATATCCAAAATATAAAAATGGCTCATACAACTCAATATCAAAAAAGAACAAACAACACAATCAATAATGGGCAGAAGATATGAATAGACATCTTTCCAAAGAAGCCATACAGATGGTTAATAGACACATGAAAAAATGTTCAACATCACTAATTATTAGAGAAGTTCCATTCAAAACAATGAGACATCAACCTCGCACCTGTCAAAACAGCTCTCATCAAAATGTCTACAAAAAACAAACTTTGGAGAAGATGTGGAGAAAAGTCAACCCTGTACACTGTTGGTAGGATTGTAAACTGTTCCAGCCATGATGGAAAATAGTATGGTGGTTCCTCAAAAGGCTAAAAATAGAACTACCATATGATCTATCAGTAACTCTCCTGGGCACATATTCAAAAAAAAGATGAAAACACCAATTCAAAAAGATACATAAACCCCAAATGTTCAGAGCAGCACTACTGACAGTGGTCAAGATATGAAAGCAACCCAAATTCCCATGAACAGACAAATGGATAACAAAAATATGGTATATATATACAGACAGGATATTACACAGCCATAAACAAATGAAATTCTGCCATTTGCAGCAACATGGATGGACCTAGAGAGTACTGTGCTTAATGAAGTAAATCAGAGAAAGACAAATACTGTGTGATATGTGTAATCTAAAAATAATACAAACGAATGTATATGCAAAATAGAAACAGACTCACAGGTATATAAACAAACAGTGATTACCAGTGGGGAGGGGTCAGGAGGTGGGGCAAATTAGGCATATAGGATTAAGAGGTACAAACTACTATGTACGAAGTAGATGAACAAAGATATACTGTATAGGACAGAGAATTATAGCCATTATCTTATAATAACTTTTAATCAAGTATAATCTGTAAAAAATACTGGATTACTATGCTGTACACCTGAAGCTAATATTATATTATAAATAAAATATAATTTTAAAAAATAAAATTAAAATAATTGCATAGAGGAGCTGAATACATATTTTGCTTAAAAAAAAAAAGAGATGGCCAAAAGGCACATGGAAACATGGTCAGCATCACTAATCAACAGGGAAGTGTAAATCAAAACCACAAAAAGATATCACCTTACAGTTCTCAGGATAGCTATCATGAAAATGACAATTAAGAAGTGTTGTGGAGGATGTAGAGAAGAGAGAGTTCACCTGCACTGCTACTGGGAATGTAAATCAGTGCAGCCTCTTGAAAACAGTGTGGAGGGTACTGAAAACATAAAAAATAAAACTGTTATATGATCTAGCAATTCCACTTTTGGTTATTTATCCAAAGAAAACAAAATGAAACACTAATTTAAAGAGATATATACACCCCTATGTTCATTGCAACATTATTTAAAACAGCCAATATATGGTAGCAACCTAAATGCTCAATGTTAGATAAATGGATAAAAAGGTGAGGTATATATACACACACACAATACACATATACACACACATGTACATACATATGTACGCGTAGACATATATATACATATATACACAGACATGCATACATATACACATAGACATACATATAGACAAACACATATATATGCATAGACATACACACATACATACATATATATACACATAGACATACACACAGACATATATATATAAATCAGCCATAAAAAGATGAAATCTTGCCATTTGTGACAACATGGATAGACCTAGAGAGTATATGCTAAGTGAAGTAAGTCACATAGAAAAAGACAAATACCACATAATATCATTTATATGTGGAATCTAAAAATAAACACAACAAAACCAGTCTTACAGACACAGTGAACAAATTGGTGCTTGTAAGAGGGGAGGTGGGTGGGTATTGGGCAAGATAGGTGAAGGGGCATAAGAAGTACAAATTTCCAGTTATGAAATTAAAGTGACAATTTAATACACAGCATAAAGAATATGGTTCATGATATTGCAGTAACTTTGGATGGGGACAAATGGTTACTAGACTCATCATGGTGATCATTTTGTAATATACTTAAATGTTGAATCATTATGTTGCACACCTGAAACTAACATAATATTGTATGTCGATTATTCTTCAATTTAAAAAAAGAAAAGAATTCATGCCCTGACACTATTTTACCTGGGCCATTTCTTGGAAGTGTGTTTGTAATGAACAGCCTTGAGAAAAGAAGTAATGTGTCTCCCTCAGACAAACAGGAAGCTTGCTAACCTCTCATTTTAAAAGCAATGGAATTCTCAAACTCAGTGTTCCTCAGGGTAACACAACTGAGTACATGCATAGCACCCAACTGGATCCCTCTGTGTTATCCCAGTGAGAATAGGCAAGGAGGAAGAATCAGTACAACATTATTCTCATGCTTGCTGTGCCGTAAGTAATAAAATCTTTTGTCTCTGAAAATATATTCTCAATTACACAACCTAACCTTACAACTAAAGAAAATAGAACAAACTAAGCCCAATGTTGGCAGAATGAAATAATAAGGATTAGAGCAGTTATAAACGCATATGTGTGGGGGAAAATGGTATAGATGATCTTATTTACAAAGCAGAAATAGAGACACAGACATAGAGGACAAATGTATGGATACCAAGGGGGAAAGGGGGGTTGGGATGAATTGAGAGATTGGGATTGACATATATAAACTGTTGATACTACGTATAAAATAGATAACTAATGAGAACATACTGTATAGCATAGGGAACTCTACTCAATACTCTGTGGTGAACCAAATGTGAAGGAAATCCAGAAAAGAGGGGATATATGTATATGTATAGCTGATTCACTTTTCTGTACAGTATAAACTAACACAATATTGTAAAGCAACTATACTCCAATAAATTTTTTTAAAATAAAATAAAAGTAATAGAGATAAAAGTAAGAGACTACAAAAATAGTAGGAAGATAAATAATATTAAGGAGTTTTTTGGGAAAAGATAAACAAAATTGACAAATTTTAGCTAGAATAAGAAAAAGATTATAGATAAAAGATAGAAACATTACACTGATGCCACAAAAATACAAAAACAACTAATAACAATCATATGCAAACAACTGGGATTACCTAGAAAAAATGGACAAATTCCTAGAAACATGCAACCTATCGAGACTAAATAGTTAAGAAATAGAAAATCTAAACAGACCAGTAATGACTAAAGAGAATGAAACAGTATTGAAAAAACTCTCAATAAATAAAATCTGAGCACCAGATGGTTTAACTGGTGAATGATACCAAATATTTAAAGAGAAATTAAAGCCAGTGTTTTTGGCTGGACCTTCAAGACGGCGGAGGAGTAAGACATGGAGATCACCTTCCTCCCCACAAATACATCAGAAATACATCTACATGTGGAACAACTCCTACAGAACACCTACTGAACACTGGCAGAAGACCTCAGACTTCCCAAAAGGCAAGAAACTCCCCACATACCTGGGTAGGGAAAAAGAAAAAACAGACAAAAGAATAGGGAAGGGACCTTGGGGAGGTCCCCTGAACCTTGGGTAGGGAGCTGTGAAGGAGGAAAAGTTTCCACACACTAGGAAGCCCCTTCACAGGCAGAGACAGGGGGTGGTCAGGGAGGAAGGTTCAGAGCCACAGAGGAGAGCGCAGCAACAGGGGTACAGAGGGCAAAGCAGAGAGATTCCCACACAGAGGATTGGTGCCGAACAGCACTCACCAGCCCAAGAGGCTTGTCTGCTCACCCGCCGGGGCAGGTAGGGGCTGGGAGCTGAGGCTCAGGCTTCGGAGGTCAGACCCCAGGAAGAGGACTGAGGTTGGCTGCATGAACACAGCCTGAAGGGGGCTAGTGCACCATAGGTAGCCGGGAGGGAGTCCAGGAAACAGCCTGGACCTGCCTAAGAGGCAAGAGACCATTGTTTCGGGGTGCGTTAGGAGAGGGGATTCAGAGCACCACCTACACAAACTCCAGAGATGGGCACAAGCCATGGCTATCAGTGTGGACACCAGAGACAGGCATGAAATGCTAAGGCTGCTACTGCAGACACTAAGAAGCTTGTGTGCAAGCACAAGTCACTACCCATACCACTGCCCCCCACCCCAGAGCCTGTGCAGCCCGCCACTGCCAGGGTCCCATGATCCAGGGACAACTTCCCCAGGAGGACACACGGCGCACTTCAGGCTGTTGCAACGTCATGCCAGCCTCTGCCACTGGAGGCGCACCCCATTCCATAACCCTCTCCCCCCCCCACCCCAGCCTGAGTGAGCCAGAGCCTCCTAATCAGCTGCTGATTTAACTCCATCCTGTCTGGGCGGGAAAAGATGCGTGAGGACGACCTACACAAAGAGGTGTGGCCAAAACCAAAGGTGAACCCCAGGAACTGTGCGAACAAAGAAGAGAAAGGAAATTTCTCCCAGCAGCCTCAGAAGCAGTGGATTAAATCCCCACAATCAACTTGATGTACCCTGCATCTATGGAATACCTAAATAGACAACGAATCATCCCAAAATTGAGGCAGTGGACTGTGGGAGCAACTGTAGGCTTGGGGTTTTCTGTCTGTGACTGACTTGTTTCTTATTTTATGTTTATATTAGTATAGTTTTTAGCGCTTGTTATCATTGGTGGATTTGTTTATTGGTTTGGTTGCTCTCTTCATTTTTTTATTTTTACATTAATAATTTTTAAAATTTTTCTTATTTTAATAATTCCTTTAATTTTTCTTCTTTTCTTCTTTTTTCTTTCTTTTTTTCTCCCTTTTCTTCCGAGCCATGTGGCTGACAGGGTCTTGGTGCTCCGGCCTGGTGTCAGGCCTGAGCCTCTGAGGTGGGAGAGCTAAATTCAGGACATTGGACCACCAGAGATCACCTGGCCCCACATATCAAATGGTGAAAGCTCTCCCGGAGATCTGCGTCTCAACGCTGAGACCCATCTGCACCCAACGGCCAGCAAGCTCCAGTGCTGGATACCCCATGCCAAACAACTAGCAAGACAGGAACACAAACCCACCCATTAGCAGAGAGGCTGCCTAAAATCATAATAAGGTCACAGACACCCCAAAACACACCACCAGAAGTGGCCCTGCCCACCAGAACAGAGGCACCTGTCCCCTCCACCAGGAAGCCTACACAAGCCATTGAACCAACCTTACCCACTGGGGGCAGACACCAAAAACAACAGGAATTACAAACCTGCACCCTGTGAAAAGGAGACCCCAAACACAGTAAGTTAAACAAAATGAGAAGACAGAGAAATACACAGCAGATGAAGGAGCAAGGTAAAAACCCACCAGACCAAACAAATGAAGAGGAAATGGGCAGTCTACATGAAAAAGAATTCAGAGTAATGATATTAAAGATGATCCAAAATCTTGGAAATAGAATGGAGAAAATACAAGAAACGTTTCAAAAGGACCTAGAAGAACTAAAGATGATGAACTAAAGAACTAAACAAACAATGATGAACAACACAATAAATGAAATTAAAAATTCTCTAGAAGGAATCAAAAGCAGAATAACTGAGGCAGAAGAACGGATAAGTGACCTGGAAGATAAAATACTGGAAATAACTACCGCAGAGCAGAATAAAGAAAAAAGAATGAAAAGAATTGAGGACAGTCTCAGAGCCCTCTGGGACAACATTAAATGCACCACCATTCAAATTATAGGGGTCCGAGAAGAAGAAGAGAAAAAGCGTCTGAGAAAATATTTGAGGAGATTATAGTTGAAAACTTCCCTAATATGGAAAAGGAAATAGTCAAGTCCAGGAAGCACAGAGAGTCCCATACAGGATAAATCCAAGGAGAAACATGCCAAGACACATATTAATCAAACTATCAAAAATTAAATACAAAGAAAAAATATTAAAAGCAGCAAGGGAAAAGCAACAAATAACATACAAGGGAATGCCCACAAAGTTAACAGCTGAACTTTCAACAGAAACTCTGCAAGCCAGAGGGAGTGGAAGGACATAAATAAAGTGATGAAAGGGAAAAACCTAGAACCAAGATTACTCCACCCAGCAAGGATCTCATTCAGATTTGATGGAGAAATTAAAACCTTTACAGACAAGAAAAAGTTAAGAGAATTTAGCCCCACCAAACCAGATTTACAACAAATGTTAAAGGAACTTCTCTAGACAGGACACATAAGAGAAGGAAAAGACCTACAAAAACAAACCAAAAACAATTAAGAAAACGGTAATAGGAACATACATATCAAAAATTACCTTAACTGTAAATGGATTAAATGCTCCAACCAAAAGACATAGACTAGCTGAATAGATACAAAAACAAGACCCATATATATGCTGTCTACAAAAAAACCATATGATCATCTCAATAGATGCAGAAAGGGCTTCCCTGGTGGCGCAGTGGTTGAGAGTCCGAATTAAATACAAAGAAAAAATATTAAAAGCAGCAAGGGAAAAGCAACAAATAACATACAAGGGAATGCCCACAAAGTTAACAGCTGAACTTTCAACAGAAACTCTGCAAGCCAGAGGGAGTGGAAGGACATAAATAAAGTGATGAAAGGGAAAACCATATATATGCTGTCTACAAAAAAACCATATGATCATCTCAATAGATGCAGAAAGGGCTTCCCTGGTGGCGCAGTGGTTGAGAGTCCGCCTGCCGATGCAGGGGATGCGGGTTCGTGCCCCGGTCTGGGAAGATCCCACATGCCGCGGAGCGGCTAAGCCTGTGAGCCATGGCCACGGAGCCTGCGCGTCCGGAGCCTGTGCTCCGCAACAGGAGAGGCCACAACAGTGAGAGGCCCGCGTACCGCAAAAAAAAAAAAAAAAAATAGATGCAGAAAAAGCTTTGGACAAAATTCAACACCCATTTATGATAAAAACTCTCCAGAGAGTAGGCACAGAGGGAACCTGCCTCAACATAATAAAGGCCATATATGACAAATTCACAGCCAACATTGTTCTCAATGGTGAAAGACTGAAACCATTTCCTCTAAGATTGGGAACAAGACAAGGATGCCCACTCTCACTGCTATTATTCAACATAGTTTTGGAAGTTTTAGCCACAGCAATCAGAGAAGAAAAAGAAATAAATGGAATCCAAATCGGAAAAGAAGAAGTAAAACTGTCACTGTTTGCAGATGACATGATACTATACATAGAGAATCCTAAAGATGCTACCAGAAAACTACTAGAGCTAATCAATGAATTTGGGAAAGTAGCAGGATACAAAATTAATGAACAGAAATCTCTTGCATTCCTGCACGCTAATTATGAAAAATCTGAAAGAGAAATTAAGGAAACACTCCCATTTACCTTGCAACAAAAAGAATAAAATACCTAGGAATAAACCTACCTACGGAGACAGAAGACCTGTATGCAGAAAACTATAAGACACTGATGAAAGAAATTAAAGACGATACAAACAGATGGAGAGATATACCATGTTCTTGAATTGGAATAATCAACATTGTGAAAATGACTCTACTACCCAAAGCAATCTACAAATTCAATGCAATCCCTATCAAACTACCAATGGCATTTTCCACAGAACTAGAACAAAAAATTTCACAATTTGTTTGGAAACACAAAAGACCCTGAATAGCCGAAGCAATCTTGAGAAAGAAAAACAGAGTGGGAGGAATCAGGCTCCTTGACTTCAGACTATACTACAAAGCTACAGTAATCAGGACAGTATGGTACTGGCACAAAAACAGAAATATAGATCAACGGAACAGGATAGAAAGCCCGGAAATAAAAACGACCCACCTCCTAGACCTAATGTAACTTAAAAGCTTTTTGCACAGCAGTGGAAACCATAAACAAGATGAAAAGACAACCATCAGAATGGAAGAAAATATTTGCAAACGAACCAACTGACAAAGGATTAATCTCCAAAATATACAAGCAGCTCATGCAGCTCAATAACAAAAAAAACCCTGCTCAATCCAAAATGAAAAAAAAACAACTTGCTCAATCCAAAACTGAGCAGAAGACCTAAATAGACATTTCTCCAAAGAAGATATTTAGATTGCCAACAAACACATTAAAGGATGCTCAACATCACTAATCATTAGAGAAATGCAAATCAAAACTGCAGTGAGGTATTACCTCACACCGGTCAGAATGTCCATCACCAAAAAATCTACAAACAATAAATGCTGGAGAGGGTGTGGAGAAAAGGGAACCCTCTTACACTGTTGGTGGGAATGTAAATTGATACAGCCACTATGGAGA
>NC_041230.1:2552918-2566458 GCF_002837175.3 Physeter macrocephalus
ATGGATAAAGAAGATGTGGCACATATATACAATGGAATATTACTCAGCCATAAAAAGAAATGAAATTGAGTTATTTGTAGTGAGGTGGATTGACCTAGACAGTGTCATACAGAGTGAAGTAAGTCAGAAAGAGAAAAACAAATACCATATGCTAACACATATATATGGAATCTAAAAAAAGAAAAAAATGGTTATGAAGAACCTAGGGGGCAGGATGGGAATAAATATGCAGACCGACTAGACAGTGGGCTTGAGGACATGGGGAGGAGGAAGGGTAAACTGGGACAAAGTGAGAGAGTGGCATGGACATACATACACTACCAAATGTAGAATCAATAGCTAGTGGGAAGCAGCTGCATAGCACAGGGAGATCAGCTCGGTGCTTTCTGACCACCTAGAGGGATGGGATAGGGAGGGTGGGAGGGAGGGAGACGCAAGAGGGAAGAGATATGGGAACATATGTATATGGATAACTGATTCACTTTGTTGTAAAGCAGAAACTAACACACCATTGTAAAGCAACTGTACTCCAATAAAGATGTTTAAAAAAAAACCATTGTAAAGCAAATTGTACTCCAATAAAGATGTTTAAAAAAAAAGAAGAAAGACACTGGTGAGCTGAGGGAGAAAGCCTCACTACATGGCTCAGACGTGTGTGGCAGGACAAATTAAAAAGAAAAAAAGAAAAAGAAAAAGAAATACAAAGAGAGGCTCAAATATAACCTTGAACATGATGCTTTGAAGGGTTGTAAGGATTTTCAAAATGCCTTCTATTTTCATCCTCTTAAATTTTTCAAAAGTTACTTAAGGTGTCATAGATAAATAAATAATAATGCTTCTATTAAAAAATGTAATAAAAAAAGGTTCTGATGAACCTAGGGTCAGGTCAGGAATACAGAAGCAAACATAGAGAATGGACTTGACTGCACAGGAAGGGGGAAGTGTAAGCTGAGATGAAGTGAGAGAGTAACATTGACATATATACACTACCAAATGTAAAATAGATAGCTAGTGGAAAGCAGCTGCAAAGCACAGGGAGATCAGCTCGGTGCTTTGTGACCACCAGAGCGGTGGGATAGGGAGGGTGGGTGGGAGATGCAAAAGGTAGGGGATATGGATGGAGACAGATAGATATAGATAGATATAGGTATAGATATATATAGATATAGATATATAGTATATGTATGTATATCTATAGATGTATATATAGATATATGTATATGTATATATGTATATGTATCTATATATATATCTGATTCACTTTGTTATACAGCAGAAACTAACACAACATTGTAAAGGCAATTATACTCCAATAAAGATGTTTTTTTAAAAAGCCAATACTTTTCAAATACTTCCAAAAAATTAAACAAGGAGGAACACTTTCAAACAATCTTATGAGGCATTACCCCAATATCAAAACCAGACAAGGGCACTATGAGAAAAGTACAGGTCGATATCCCTGAAAAACATAGAAGAAATAGACTCAAAATACTGGCAAACTAAATTCAATAGCACATTAAAAGGGTCATTCACTATGATCAAGTGGGATTTATGCCTGTATGCAAGGATAGCTCAACATATGCAAATCAATAAATGTGACACATCACATTAAGAGAATAGAGAGAATATATGATCATATTAATAGATACAGAAAATCATTTGACAAAATCCAACTTCCTTTCATGATAAAGACTGTCAAGAATTAGTTATAGAAGTATACCTCAACACATTAAAAGTCATATGACAAGCCCAAAGCTAACAACATATTGAATTATGAATCCTGAAAGCTTTTCTTCTAAGATTTGGAGCAAGACAAGTTTACCTATTCTTGCCACTTCTATTCAACATAGTACTGGAATTCCTAGCCAGAGCAAACAGGCAAGAGAAATAAATAAAATAAACCCAAATCATAAAAGTAAAGCTAAATTTCCTCCATTTGCAGATGACATATTCTTATATCTAGAAAACCCTAAAAATGCCACCCCAAAAAAACTTTTAAACTGATAAATAAAGTTGCAGGATATAAAATCAACATACAAAAGTCATTTGTGGTTCTATACACTAACAACAGAAACTATCAGAAAAAGTTAACAAAAAATTTCCATTTACAATAGCATCAAAAAGAATAAAATACTTAGGAATAGATTCAACCAAGAATGTGAAAGATCTGTACACTGAGAACTATAAAATATTGATGAAAGAGTTTGAAGAAGACACAAATAAATAGAAAGATAACCCATGTTAATGGATTGAATAAATTAATCCTGTTAAAAATGTCCAATTACCCAAAGCAATCTACGGATTTAATGCAATCCATGTCAATATTCCAAGGGCATTTTTCACAGAAAATAGAAGAAGAAATCTTAAAATTCATATGAAATCACAAAAGACCCAAAATATCCAAAACAATCTTGAGCACAAAGAGCAAAGCTGAAGGCATCACACTTCCTAATTTCAAACTATACTACCAAGTATAGTAATCAAAGCAGTATGGTAGTAGCATAAAAATGAACAAATAGAACAACTGAATGAAATACCTCAAACAAATCTACACATTTACAGTCAACTTATCTTTGATAAAAGTGCCAGGAACATACATGAAGAAAGGATACCCTCTTCAATAAATTAGTGGGAGACTGAATATTCACAAGCATAAGGAAGAAATTAGACCTGTACCTCATATTATATACAAAAATTAATTCAAAGTGGTTTAGAGAAATATAAGATCTGAAACTGTAAAATTACTGGAAGAACAAATGAGGCGGCGAAACTTCTTGACAGTGGTATGGGCAATGGAGTTTTTGGATATCACCCCAAAAGCACAAGCAAGAAAAGCAAAATTTTTTCTGAAAAATAACGCCTTTAAACTATAAAGGTTTGAACAGCAAAGGAAACCATTTACAGGGAGAAGAGAGTACCTACAAAATGGGAAGAAATATTTGAATATCATATCTAATATATAAAATATATAATACACTCAAACAACTCAATAGAAACAAACACAACAAATAACTTGATCTTTAAAATGGACAAAGAACCTGAATAGACATTTCTCAAAAGAAGACATATGGGGGGAAGGGTGGTCAAGATGGAGGAGGAGGAGGAGAATGTGGAGTTCATGTCTCCCCACATATGCATCAAGAATACATCTACAAATGGAACAATTCTCACAGAGCCCTGGCTGAACACTAGAAGAGGACCTTGGACACCTAAAGGGACAAGAAAGATCCCCATGTAACTGGGTAGGAAGAGAGAAAGAAGTAGGGAAAAAGAGGAGGAGAGGAAGTGGGATGGGAACGGCACCTCTGGAAAGGGGAGCTGAAGGAGAGGAGATGTTTCCGCATCTGGGGAAGTTCCCTTACTGGCGAGATCAGTTGAGGCAGAAGGGGAGCTTCAGGAGCTATCAGAAGAGAATGCAGCAACTGGTCCGTGGCAGGCAGGACAGAGTGAGACCTACATGGACAGTCCGTGCCACAGCCCTGTGCACCCCAGCCTGAGACATGTGTCCCCGGTGCAGATGGGGACTGGGGGCTGGAACATGGGGTTTGGAGAGCAAGCCTGGGGAGAGGACTGCTGTTAGCTACAAGGAGACAGCCTGAGGGGATGGGAGTGAGGAAATCCACAACCAGAAATGCTTATGGAGGAAATCTGGACTGCCATGGAAGCAAAGTGCCATTGTTAAGTGACACACAGGGGCAGAGCCACCTTTGCAGCCTCTCTCCCCACGTGACGGCCCCTGCCTCCCTGGCAACTAGGAAAGGCTCCCACCAGGGCGGTTCTCTCACATCTGGGACTGGACACTAGGAAGGACCCCCACCAGGGCTGGATCTCTCATCCCCATGGCTGCCAGCTCCACCATACACCCGTTACCACCAGGGATCCTGTGACCCTAGCCACCATGCTGCCTCCACACCCTTTCCTCACTAGGGTGGAATCTTGTGCTCCAGGGTACCTTTGGGAGCAGATGCCTGTGGGTGGCCCCCATGCAGAGGTGGGGCTGAAACCACAGCTGAGCCCCAGGGGCTGTGAAACTAAGGAAGAAAAGCTGAAATCGCTCCTTGCAGCTACACAAATCACGAAATGACACCCACACAAATGGCCTTGTAAACTCAACACCTACAGAACATCTGAATGGACAAGGAGTGCTCCTGCAGCCAAGATGGGCCTAGCATTAGCAGCTGTAGGCTTTGTGGGCACACACTGTGGGGGTTGGGCCAGGCTAGAGTCAGAACTTCCCCTAGAGTCAGAACTTCCACCCACAGTGGGTCCAGATCAATGATTACTGCAATCCTGGGACCTGACTTCTGTGGATCTATGCTGGTGGCCTGGTGAAAACAACATCTGAGAGACACTAGGGCCAATTGCCAGCATACCCACAGTTAACGTGGGGCCAAGAGCAGTGCCAACAACAGTGTAATCTGAGAGCTCGCACAGTGGGTGAAAGGTGACACAGCAGAGCACACCCACAGGTGAACAGCTCCAGAGGAGGAATACTCAGTGGCTTCTCTCCTAGTCGGAGTGCTCCAATCCCACCTACCTTGCACTGCAGACCAGAAACACAGCTGAGAAACATCTGGGAGTCTCTACTCCAACAACTAGGGAAAGACCCCACCTCTGACAGGGCAGTGACAACCACAGAGCAAATGGGAGGCCCTGCTCAATATCCAGTGCAGGCTCTCATCACCACAACATCAGTCACACCTCCTATAAAGGGAATAATGGCCAGCATACCCTGAGGAAAGAGTTGGCAGACATCTATACTAAAAACAACTCTCACACCAAAAACTATTAAACCCACACTGGCTACACAGGGACTTCCCACATAAGATAGTGCTCCAAGACAGTCTGTGTGTCTGGCATTGGGCAGAAGAACCCCCAGAGCATTTAGCCTTGAAGGCCAGCAGTACTTGAGTGCAGGAGCTCCAAAGGGCTGGGGAAAACAGAGACTCCACTCTTGGAGGGCGCACACAAGGTCTCACAGACACTGGGACCCAGAACAAAGCAGTACCACCATAGAAACCTGTGTTACACATGCCTAGGGGTCTTGGTGGGTCTCCTGGGGAGGCTAATGTCAACTATCGCTCACTGTGAGGGCAACGACACTGGTAGTGGAAGTGTCAGGGAATATCAATCAGAGTGAGATCTCCCAAGGAGCCACATTTCAGCACCAAGACCCAACACCACCCAACAACCTGCAAGCTCCAGAGCTGGAAATTCTCAGGGCAAACAACCACCAAGAAAGGAACACAGCCCCAACCATCAGAAGAAAGGCTGCCCAAAGTCATACTGAGCTCACAGCCACCTCAAGACACACACCTTGACACAGCATTGCCCATCAGAGGGACAAGACCCAGCTCCACTCACAAGAGGGAAGGCATCAGTCCCTCCCACCAAGAAGTTTGCACAAGCCCCTGGACCAACTTCACCTGCCAGGGGGCAGAGACCAGAAGCAAGAGGAACTATAATCCTGCAGCCTGTGGAAAGGAGACCACAAACACAGAAAGTTAGACAAAATGAGATGACAGAGAAACATGTTGCAAACAAAGAAACAAGACCAAAACCCTAAAGAACAACTAAATGAAGAAGAGATAGGCAATCTACCTGAAAAATTATTCAGAGTAATGAGAGTAAAGATGATCTAAAATCTCAGAAAAAGAGTGGAGACACAGATTGAGAAGAAACAAGAAATGTTTCACAAGGAACTAGAAGATTTAAGAACAGAGATGAACAATACAGTAACTGGACTGAAAAATAGACTAGAAGGAATCAATAGAAGAATAATTTAGGCAAAAGAATGAATAAGTTATTTTTTTAAGGTTTTTTTATGTGGACATTTTTAAAGTCTTTATTGAATTTGTTACAATATTGCTTCTGTTTTATGTTTTGGTTTTTTGGCCCCAAGGCATGTTATTGAACCTGCACCCCCTGTGTTGGAAGGCAAAGTCTTAACCACTGGACCCCCAGGGAATTCCCTGAAGAATGAGTAAGTTAGGTGGAAGACAGATGGTGGAATTCACTGCCACAGAACAGAATAAAGAAAAAAGAATGAAAATAAATTAGGACAGTCTCAGAGACCTCTGGGACAACATTAAACACACCAACATTCACATTATAGGGGTACCAGAAGGAGAGGAGAAAGACAAAAGGCCTGTGAAAATATGTGAAAATATTACAGCTGAAAGCTTCCCCAACATGAGAAAGGAAACACTCAAGTGCAGGAGTGCAGATAATTCCATACAGGATAAACCCAAGGAGGAACTCACCAAGACACATATTAATCAAACTGACAAAAATTAAACACAAAGAAAAAATATTAAAAGCAACAAGGGAAAAGCAACAGATAATATACAAATGAATCCCCATAAGGTTATCAGCTGATTTTTCAGCAGAAACTCTGCAGGCCAGAAGGGAGTGGCACAATATATTTCAAGTGATAAAAGGGAAAAATGTACAACCAAGAATACTCTACCCAGCAAGGCTCTCATTCAGATTTGAAGGAGAAATCAAAAGCTTTATGGACAAGCAAAACCTAAGAGAATTCAACAGCACCAAACCAGTCTTACAACAAAGGCTAAAGGAACTTCTCTAGTCGGGAAAGAGACCAACAACTTAAAACATCCTTGTACATATATGGACTACTCAAACAAAACTTCTTGGGAACAGCAAACCCAAAAAATGAAAAGGAATTCAAACACAACACTAAAGACTGTCATCAAACCACAAGAGAAGAGAAGAAAAGAGGAAGAGAAGAAAAAACATCTACAAAAACAAACCCAAAACAATTAAGAAAATGGCAATAGGAACATGCATACTGATAATAACCTTAAATGAAAATAGATTAAATGCTCCAAACAAAAGTCATAGACTGGCTGAATGGATACAAAAACAAGACCCATATAAATGCTGTCTACAAGAGACCCACTTCAGACCTAGGGACACATACAGACTGAAAGTGAGGGGACAGAAAAAGACATTCCATGCAAATGGAAATCAAAAGAAAACTGGAATAACAATACTTGTATCAGACAAAATAAACTTTAAAATAAAGACTGTTACAAGAAACAAGGAAGGACACCACATAATGATCAAGGGACCAATCCAAGAAGAAGATATAACAATTGGAAATATATATGCACCCAACATAGAAGAACCTCAATATATAAGGCAAATACTAACAACCATAAAGGGAGAAATCAACAGTAACACAATAATAGTGGGGGACTTTAACACCCCACTTTCACCAATGGACAGATCACCCAGACAGAAAATCAAAAAGGAAACACAGGCCTTAAATGACACATTAGACCAGATGGACTTAACTGATACTGACAGAGCATTCCACCCAAAAGCAACAGAATACACTTTCTTCTCAAGTGCACATGGAACAATTTCCAAGATAGATCACATCTTGGGTCACAAATCAAGCCACAGTAAATGTAGGAAAAATGAAATCATATCAAGCATCTTTTCCGACCACAACACTATGAGATTAGAAATCAATTACAGGAAAAAAAACTGTAAAATAACCCACAAACACATGGAGGCTAAACAATATGTTACAAACAACCAGTGGATCACTGAAGAAATCAAAGAGGAAATCAAAAAATACCTAGAAACAAATGGCAATGAAAACACAACAATCCAAAACCTATGGGATACAGCAAAAGCAGTTCTAAGATGGAAGTTTATAGCAATACAATTTTACCTCAGGAAATAATAAAAATCTCAAGTAAACAACCTAACTTTACACCTAAAGCAACTAGAGAAAAAAGAACAAACAAAACCCAAAGTTAGTAGAAGGAAAGAAATCATAAAGATCAGAGCAGAAATAAATGCAATAGAGACATAGAAAAAAATAGCAAAGATCAATGAAACCAAAAGCTGGTTCTTTGAGAAGATAAACAAAAATAATAAACCTTTGGCCAGATTCATCAAGAAAGAAAGGGGGGGTGCTTCCCTGGTGGCGCAGTGGTTAAGAATCCACCTGTCAATGCAGACACAGGTTCAAGCTCGGGTCCGAGAAGATCCCACATGCCGCAGAGCAACTAAGCCCATGCACCACAACTACTGAGCCTGCACTCTAGAGCCTGTGAGCCACAACTACTGAGCCCCTGAACACAACCACTGAAGCCCACATGCCTAGAGCCCGTGCTCTGCAACGAGAAGCCACCACAATGAGAAGCCTGCACAGTGCAATGAAGAGTAGCCCCCACTTTCTGCAACTAGAGAAAACCCGCACACAGCAACAAAGACTCAACACAGCCAAAAATAAATAAAATTAAATTAAAAAGAAAAAAAGGGAGAGGACTCAAATCAATAAAATTAGAAATGAAAAAAGAGAAGTTATAATTGACACCACAGAAATACAAAGGATCATAAGAGACTACTACAAGCAACTATATGCCAATAAAATGGACAACCTAGAAGAAATGGACAAATTATTAGAAAGCTACAACCTTCTAAGACTGAACCAGGAATAAATAGAAAACAAGAACAGACCAATCATAACTACTGAAATTGAAACTGTGATTTTAAAACTTCCAACAAAAGTCCAGGACCAGATGGCTTCACAGGTGAATTCTATCAAACGTTTAGAGATGAGTTAACATCAATCCTTCTAAAACTATTCCAAAAAATTACAGAGGAAGGCACACTCCCAAGCTCATTCTATGACGACACCATCACCCTGATACCAAAACCAGACAAAAATATCACTAAAAAGGAAAATTACAGTCCAATATCTCAGATGAACATAGATGCAAAAATCCTCAACAAAATACTAGCAAACGGAATCCAACAACACATTAAGAGGATCATACACCATGATCAAGAGGGATTTCTCCCAGGGATGCAAGGATTCTTCAACATATGTAAATCAATCAATGTGATACACCACAATAACTGAAGAATAAAAATCATATGATCATCTCAATAGATGGAGAAAATGCTTTTGACAAAATTCAACAAGTATTTATGAGAAAAAAAAAAACCTATCCAGAAAGTGGGCAACCTCAACAGAATAAAGGCCATACACAACAAAGCCACAGCAAACATCATTCTCAACAGTGAAAAACTGAAAGCATTTCCTCTAAGTTCAAGAACAAGACAAGGATGTCCACTCTTGCCACTGTTATTCAACACAGGTTCGGAAGTCCTAGCTACAGCAATCAGAGAATAAAAAGAAATAAATGGAATCCAAATTGGAAAAGAAGAAGTAAAACTGTCACTGTTTGCAGATGACATGATACTATACATAGAAAATCCTAAAGATGCTACCAGAAGACTAGTAGAGATCATCAATGAACTTGGTAATGTTACAGGATACAAAATTAATACACAGAAATCTCTTGCATTCCTAAACACTAACAACGAAATATGAGAAAGAAAAATTAAGGAAACAATCCCATTTACCATTGCATCAAAAAGAATAAAATACCTAGGAATAAACCTACCTAAGGAGGCAAAAGACCTGTACTCAGAAAACTATAAGATACTGATAAAAGAAACCAAAGATGATGCAAACAGATTGAGACATTACCATGTTCCTGGATTGGAAGAATCAATATATTCAAAACCACTATACTACTCAAAGTAATCTACATATTCAATGCTATCCCTATCGAATTACCAATATCATTTTTCACAGAATTAAAACCAAAATTTCTACAATTTGTGTGGAAACACCAAGGACCCTGAATAGCCAAGGCAATCTTGAGAAAGAAAAATGGAGCTGGAGGAATCAGGCTCCCTGACCTCAGACTGCACTACAAAGCTACACTAATCAAAATAGTATGGTACTGGCACAAAAACAGAAATATTGATCAATGGAACAGATAGAAAGCTCAGAGATAAATCTACACATTTATGGTCAAGTAATCTATGACAAAAGAGGCAAGATACACAGTGGAGAAAAGACAGTCTCTTCAATGAGTGGTGCAGGGAAAACTGGACAGCTACATGTAAAAGAATGAAATTAGAACACTCCTTAACACCATACACAAAAATAAACTCAAAATTGATTAACGACCTAATGTAAGGTTGAATACTATACAACTCTTAAAGGAAAACATAGGCAAAACACTCTGACATAAATAATAGCAATATCTTTTTTTATCCACCTCCTAGAGTAATGAAGAGAAAAACAAAAATAAATAAATAGGAGTGAAAAGCTTTTGCACAGCAAAGGAAACCATCAACAAAACAAAAAGACAACACACAGAATTGGAGAAAATATTTGCAATGAAGCAACTGACAAAGGATTAATCTCTAAAATACACAAACAGCTCATACAGCTCAATAAAAAAATAAAAAACCTAATCAAAAAATGGGCAGAAGATCTAAATAGACATTTCTCCTAAGAAGACATACAGATGGCCAAGAGGCACATGAAAATACTCAACATCACTAATTATTAGAGAAATGCAAATCAAGACTACAATGAGGTATCACCTCATGCTGGCCATCATAAAAAAATCTATAAACAATAAATGCTGGAGAGGGTGTGGAGAAAGGGGAACCCTCCTACACTGTTGGTGGGAATGTAAATTGGTACAGCCACTCTGGAGAACAGTATGGAGGTTCCTTAAAAAACTAAAAATAGAAGTACCATATGATCCAGCAATCCCACTCCTGGGCATATACCTGGAGAAAACCATAATTCAAAAGGATACATGCATCCCAGTGTTCATTGCAGCACTATTTACAATAACCATGACAGAGAAGCAACCTAACTGTCCATCAACAGATGAACGGATAAAGAAGCTGCAGTACTTATATACAATGGAATATTACTCAGCCATATAAAAGAATGAAAGAATGCCATTTGCAGTAACATGGAGGGACCTAGAGATTGTCATACTGAGTGAAGTAAGTCAGACAGAGAAAGACAAATATCATATGATATCACTTATATGTGGAATCTAAAAAGAAAATGGTACAAGTGAATCTATTTACAAAACAGAAATTGAGTCACAGATGTAGAAAACAAACTTATGTTTACCAAAGGGGAAAGGGAGGGAGGGATAAATTGGGTTATTGGGATTGGCATATACACACTATTATATATAAAATAGATAACTATTAAGAACCTACTGTATAGCACAGGGAACTCTATTCAATACTCTGTAATGACCTACATGGGAATAAAATCTAAAAAGGAGTGGATATATGTATAACTGACTCACTTTGATGTACAGCAGAAACTAACACAACATTGTAGATCAACTTACTCCAATAAAAAAATAAGACATAAAAATGTCAAACAGGCATATGAAAAGGTGCTCAACATGACTGATCAATAAGGAAATGCAAGTTAAAAATCACAATGAGATATCACCTCACACTGGTTAGAAAGGCTATTATCAAAAACACAAAAGATAAATGTTGTCAAAGATGTGGAGGAAAAAAGGTGCCCTTGTACACTGTTGGTGACAATGTAAATTGGCACAGCCACTGTGGAAAACAGTATTTATTAACATTCTTCAAAATGTTAAAAATAGAATTACCATTTAATTCAGAAATCCCACTTCTGTATATATATGCAAAGAAAATGAAATCAGTATCTTTAAGAAATGTCTGTACTCTCGTGTTTATTGAAGAATTATTCATAATAGCAAAGATATGGAAATAATATGTCTGTGAACAGACGAATAGATAGAATGCATACAACTCAATAGAAAAAGAAAAACCAAACATTCCAATTTAAAAATGGGCAGAACGGGCTTCCCTGGTGGCGCAGTGGTTGAGAGTACGCCTGCCGATGCAGGGGACGTGGGTTCGTGCCCCGGTCCGGGAGGATCCCACGTGCCACGGAGTGGCTGGGCCCATGAGCCATGGCCGCTGAGCCTGCGCGTCCAGAGCCTGTGCTGCACAGCAGGAGAGGCCACAGCAGTGAGAGGCCTGTGTACCGCAAAAAAAAAAAAAAAAAAAAAAAAAAAGGGCAGAGGATCTGAATACACATTTTCCCCAAAGAAGACCTACAAATGGTCAACAGATACATGAGAAGGTCCTCTACATCACTAATCACTAAATGAAATGCAATTTAAAACCACAATGAGATCACCTCACACTTGTTAGAATGACTGTGATCAAGGAGACAAGAAATAATAAATTTTGGCAAGAATATGGAGAAAAGAAATTCTTGTGCACTGCTGGTGGGAATGTAAGTTGGTGCAGCCACTATGGAGAACAGTATGGAGGTTTCTCAGACATTTAAAAATAGAATTATCATATGACCGAGCAATTCCACATCTGGGTATTTATGCCAAAGTAGTAAAGTCACTATTTCAAAAATGTATCTATACTCCTGTGTTTATTGCTGCATTACTTACAATAGACAGGACAAGAACACAACCTAAGTACCCATCAATGGATGAATAATTAAAGAAAATCCTACACACACGCAGACAGGAATATCATCTGGCCATAAAAAAAGAAGGAAATCTTGCCATTTGCAACAACATGGATGGAATTTGAGGACATTATGCTAAGTAAAATAAGTCAGACAGAGAAAGACAAATATTGTATCATCTCACTTATTATTGGAATCTTTTTTTAAAAAAAACAAAACCTGAAATCATAGATAGAAAGAAAAGATTGGTATTGCCAGAGGCAGGTTGTGAGGGGTGAGCAAAATGGGGAAAAGTGAACAAAATACATAAATGTTGTGGTAATCATTCTGCAATATATACATATTTCAAACCTTTATATTTTATGCCTAAATCTAATACATTATATGTCAATTATCAATTTTTAAAGGTAAATACAATTTGAGAATACTTCAAATATTTACACATAGAAAAAAAAAATACCTCTCCAGAAAAGACATATGTGGAATTATACTATTATAGTGTAAAATGTGTTAATGTAATAGTCATGTATTCATTTGAAGGGGAAAAATATGATTAAATTATTACAGGCAAAATTTTAAAATTTGATAGAGGTAAACACAATTATTGTGAAAGGAAAAGAAAACAAACTGCTGGAATACTATGTATTCCCTGTAATAAAACCTTACTGAAGACATGAATCTTCATGGTGAAATTTAGTGCTTCTTAAACACAGATAAACATATAAATGAGCCCCAAATCATCAATTCTCATTAATATTGTTCTGGCAGACTCAGTGTTCTGTGGAATAAAAACTGTACAACATGTAATTTTGGAAGTCACAAACAAGTGCTTTCATTATTGGCAGATGTGATGGTCTACATGGCAAAGCTAAGGAAAAATGATACAAAACCTGTGAGAACAGGATATTTCTGCAGAATTGTGGGGTGTAAGATCCATCCAGGAAAAGCACATATATTTACAACTCATTAAAATATTATTTAGCATCATATTTAAATGTTTTAAGAATAAACCTCAGAAGAGCTGTGCCAAGAATTATGAAGAAAATTATATTTCTGGAAGACATAAACATTAAAAAAGTAGACAGGGGCTTCCCTGGTGGCGCAGTGGTTGAGAGTCCGCCTGCCAATGCAGGGGACACGGGTTCGTGCCCTGGTCCGGGAAGATCCCACATGCTGCGGAGCGGCTGGGCC
>NC_041230.1:2567984-2569034 GCF_002837175.3 Physeter macrocephalus
GCAGAAAACTATAAGACACTGATGAAAGAAATTAAAGATGATACCAACAGATGGAGAGATATACCTTGTTCTTGGATTGGAAAAATCAATATTGTGAAAATGACTATGCTACCCAAAGCAATCTACAGATAAATGCAATCCCTATCAAATTACCAATGGCATTTTTTATGGAACTAGAACAAATCATCTTAAAATTTGTATGGAGACACAAAAGACCCCAAATAGCCAAAGCAGTCTTGAGGGAAAAAAACGGAGCTAGAGGAATCAGACTCCCTGACTTCAGACTATAGTACAAAGCTACAATAATCAAGACAATATGGTACTGGCACAAAAACAAAAATATAGATCAATGGAACAAGATAGAAAGCCCAGAATTAAACCCATGCACCTATGGTCAACTATTCTATGACAAAGGAAGCAAAGATATACAATGGAGAAAAGACAGTCTTTTCAATAAGTGGCGCTGGGAAAAATGGGCAGCTACATGTAAAAGAATGAAATTAGAACACTCCCTAACACCATACACAAAAATAAATTCAAAATGGATTCAAGACCTAAATGTAAGACCAGACACTATAAAACTCTTAGAGGAAAACATAGGAAGAACACCCTTTGACATAAATCACAGCAAGATATTTTTTGATCCACCTCCTAGAGTAATGGAAATAAAAACAAAAATAAACAAATGGGACCTAATGAAACGTAAAAGCTTTTGCACAGCAAAGGAAACTATAAAGACGACGAAAAGACAACCCTCAGAATGGGAGAATATATTTGCAAATGAATCAACAGACAAAGGATTAATCTCCAAAATATATAAACAGCATATGCAGCTCAATATTAAAGAAACAAACAACCCAATCCAAAAACGGGCAGAAGACCTAAATAGACATTTCTCCAAAGAAGACATTCTGATGGCCAAGAAGCACATGAAAAGCTGCTCAACATCACTAATTATTAGAAAAATACAAATCAAAACTACAATGAGGTATCACCTCACACCAGTTAGAATGGGCATCATCAGAAAATCTACAAACGACAAATGCTGGA
>NC_041230.1:2569061-2569517 GCF_002837175.3 Physeter macrocephalus
AGATCCCACATGCCGCGGAGCGGCTGGGCCCGTGAGCCGTGGCCGCTGAGCCTGCGCGTCCGGAGCCTGTGCTCCGCAACGGGAGAGGCCACAGCAGAGGGAGGCCCGCATACCACAAAAAAAATAAAATAAAATAAAATAAAAAAATAAAAAGGAACGAAATTAAGTAATTTGTTGAGATGTGGATGGATCTAGAGACTGTCATACAGAGTGAAGTAAGTCAGAAAGTGAAAAACAAATATCGTATATTAACGCAGGTATGTGGAACCTAGATAAATGGTACAGATGAACCGGTTTGCAGGGCAGAAGTTGAGACACAGATGTAGAGAGCAAACGTATGGACACCAAGGGGGGAAATCCGTGGTGGGGTGGGGATGGTGGTGTGCTGAATTGGGAGATTGGGATTGACATGTATACACTGATGTGTATAGAATTGATGACTAATAAGAACATGCA